>NC_037683.1:51846811-52146811 GCF_003255815.1 Theropithecus gelada | reverse complement strand
AAGATAAATACCCGGGACGTCATTGAACTAAAGACCTTTTGCATGGGCAAAAAGAATAGTCAGCAGAGTAAACAGACAACCCACAGAGTGGGAGAAAATCTTCCCAATCTATACGTCTGACAATGGACCAATATCCAGAATCTATAACAAACTCAAATCAGCAAAAAAAAAAAAAAAAAACCTAATCAAAAAGTGGACAGTTCTCAAAAGAAAATACACAAATGGCCAAACAACATAAGAAAATGATCAACATCACTAATGATCATGCAAATGAAAATCAAAACCACAGTGCAATACCCCCCCTACTCCTGCAAGAATGGCCATAATAAAAAAATCAAAAACCAGCAGATGTTGGCATGGATGCAGTGAACAGGAAGCACTTCTTATGGTGGGTATGTGAACTAGCACAATCACTATGGACAAAAGTGCAGAGATTCCTTAAAGAACTAAAAGTGGAACTGCCATTTGATCCGGCAGTCCCACTACTAAGTGTCTACCCACAGGAAAAGTCATTATACGAAAAAGATACTTGCACACACACATTTATAGGAGCACAATTCACAATTGTGAAATTGTGAAACCAACCCAAATGTCCAATCAATGAGTGGATAAAGAAACTGTGGTATATTTATACAATTAAATATTACTCAGCCATTAAAAGGAATGAATTAACAGCATTCACAGTGACCTAGAGGAGACTGTTGACTATTATTCTAAGTGAAGTAACTCAGGAATGGAAAACCAAACATTGAGTATTCTCACTGATATGTGGGAGCTAAGCTATGAGGATGCAAGGCATAAGAATTATACAATGGACTTTGAGGACTTGGGGGAAAAAGTGGGAAAGGGGCTAGGGATAAAAGACTACAAATATGGTACAGTATATACTGTTCAGGTGATGGGTGAGCCAAAATCGTACAAATCACCACTAAAGAACTTACTCATGTAACCAAATATCACCCGTACCCCAAAAACTTATGGAAAAAACTTAGAAAGTATCACCAACCAATACTAAACAACTTTGATTTTTGTAAATTGCAGATGTGATTTATTTCATCAGTATTGTTTGATATTTATCTCCAAAAGATAAATTTCTTGTATTAATCTGGGTTCATCTTTTAAAACTGTTCACTGTCTTCTGAACATATTTTAGTCTCCTTGTATTTCTCTACATGTGACATCCAGAATCACACTTCAGTAAGTGGAAATGAAATTAATCCACAGAGAAAAGTTATCACCATTCTGACTCCGCATATATACTTTGAGACAACTACCTATTCAGTTGCAGAATAAAAGAGAATCTATTTGCTCCTTTGTAGCTATCTTCCAATGTTGATTCATTTTACCAGTCAGGATACTTCTGACATTCTATGTGTTCACAGCCTCGACACATACATTTTTATACACAAGCATAGAAATAAAGGAATACAATTTGCATTTTTATTTTTGGAGAATTTTAAAGAATCACATAAAAATGTGAATGGCTTTGGTATCTTAAATAGCTCATAAATTTCTCTAAATAGGTAGGAAAATGGGATGAAACAGGATAAAAGAGACAAGGTAGTGAAAAATGGAGAAGTAGTACTTTCGAGATTCCTCAAATACTGAGAAAATATTTAAATTATCACTTATTGGTCACAAACTTTTTTATTTTAGTTTAAAATTGATGCAATTTTAACTGTGTGTGGTATTACAGATCCACTCCAAAATCACTATCAAAAACCACATTCTATTTACAGGGGGCATCTCAATCCTGGCAACAATTTTGAGATTCAGGAAACAAAAGTTTAACTGACAAATATTTATAGGATACAATATGCTTCAATATTTATGCTGTGAAAATGATTAAATCAGGCTATTCAACAAATCCATCACCTCACATACAGTCTAATATAAAATTAAACTGAGTCTCATACAATGTAGTAAGTTCCCATGGTCATTCACTAGTGAAACCAGTTTTCAATTTAGTCCGTCTTTACTCTAAAACCCATGCTTTTTCACTCAATTATGGATAAAATTATCTGGTAAAGGTGGACATTTATGAAAACAAACACTGTATATAAGATACTTGGCTTTTAACTCTTTCCTAATCACACTAGCTCTAGAGAAGTTATAAGTGCAAATTCCCCCAACCCAGGAAGTCAATCCAACTTTCTCTCTCCAATGTTACAATGGTTGTCACTCAGAAATGTTCTGATTACATACTGTGGTTTGTTCTTAATTTAGAGACAGGGTCTCACTCTGTCATCCAGGCTGTAGTGCAATAGCACCATAACTCACCGTAACCTCAAACTCCAGCAAATCTCCCACATCAGCCTCCAAGCAGCTAGGACTACAGGCATGCATCACCAAGCCCAGAAAAAAAAAAAAAAAAAAAAACACTGTAGAGATGACGTCTCATTATGTTGCCTAGACTGGTCTTGAACTCCTAGCCTCAAGTGATCCTCTTGCCTTGGCATCCAAGAGAACTGGGATTATATAGACATGAGTCACCATGCCCAACTCATACTATGTTTTAACTTCATTAAAATGAATATCATCATCATATAAGTCATTTAATACCCAAATCTTCTGTCAGAATGTCCAAATATTCACACCAGTTACATTTCTATTTTTGCTCGTACTCTTGGAATATGAAGATAAGTATTTCAGTAATTCTAACACGAGTGCTAGTCAATGTACAGGGAAAAAATGCTTTAAAAGTCAAATTTCTAAACTATTATCAGTTAATATTACTCTGGTATCAAGGTATCTAATGCAATTATAGACTAGTAGACACACATTGTGTGAGAAAGAAAAACTGCAGAGGCCAAGGAATAAATTCAAACAGCTATGAATAATAATCAATGAAATGCGTGCAACCGATTGAGTGGGTTAATTTAACAGCGAAACCAGCAATGAGAAAGAAAAAGTACTGAAAATTGACATGCTTAAGTTTAGTTCACTTAGGAAAATAGGTGTTTTTACAAAAGGAAATCTTAGGCAATAATACTAACAAGATATGAGACAAATCAAAATGATATGCATAACGTGTAATCTATTGAATTACATAATTAAACTTCCTGGAAAATTACCTTTTTAAACTGATTCTATCACATTTGATGTATAAGTGAAATCTCAAATACCATAGAGTGCATTTGTTAGTGTAATGATTTATAAGAACTCATTCTCATTGTCCTTCAACTACTTTGATAAAGTGGTAAAACTTCAAAAATTTCTCCAGTTTCATAGAGTTTCTTACTCTATATGTTTTTATCTGTAAGATAGTTTCTGAATGCTTACACTTTAAAATGAACTTTTTATTGAAAGCTGCAACCTTCTTAGTTGAATGATCTGAGACTATGCAGTAAGTCCTCATAGATCCTCATTTTACTTTTACAGCAGCTGAAGTAAGATTGAGCATGATTTACTCAGATGAATTCATTGACTTCATTCTGTATTGTAACTCTTACTGTAGTCAGATAAATTCAAAATGAATTACCGGGGAGACTCAAAGGTCCAATAAAACAGAAGGCAGACACAGTGGCTTACACCTGTAATTCCAGCACTTTGGGAGGCCGAGGCGGGTGGATCATGAGGTCAAGAGATCAACAGCATTCTGGCCAACATGTTGAAACCCCATCTCTACTAAAAATGCAAAACTTAGTCAGGCATGGTGGTGCGTGCCTGTAGTCCCAGCTACTCAGGAGACTGAGGCAGAAGACTTGCTTGAACCTTGGAGGCAGATGTTGCAGTGAGCTCAAGATCACGCCACTGCACTCCAGCCTGGTGACAGAGTGAGACTCAATCTGGGAGGAGGGGGGAGGGGGCAAGGTAAAAATTTAACCTCTTGAAGAGGGTCTCTATGTGAAAAGACACATGCCTTCATCCAGTTTCCCTCTTGGGATACTCTAGATGGCAATAGGTTATCCTTATTCACTGGCTTTGAGACATTGTGCTACCTAACAGACTGTGTCAGTAACCTGGATGTTGACTTCAATGTCGGGTTTTTTTTTTTCCTTCCTTCCTTCCTGGTTTGGAACTTTTTAAGATATGCAAAAAGTACTTTATTAGAGATTTTATGAAGAGAAACTATAAAAAGTATTTAATGACATTAAACTGAGTGAAATAAACTAATATGTGATCAACAAACACAAATTGGAAAAATCTGTGTGAATTTGTAGAACCATGTAGTATTAGCAACTAACCTTTTATTGGCACATAAAATGTAACCACATGAAAACTTGGAAACCGAGCAATTGTGGATTGCTTCGTATCAAAGAAAGGGTGCAAATATGAAATACACAATAGGGAAAGTCCATGTGGAATCAGTAGCACTTAAGCCATAGCTTACAAATATGTAACATTTGCAACCACTTCCCCCTTTATTATCACGGAAATTGCTAATCAACGACAAAACTATCTGAGTCTAGAGGTAGTCCAGAACTTTTCAAGGAAATAAACCACATGGCTGATAGCAATCAGCTGTAAGATATGCTGTGAAACTTAGTTCCCATTCCTTGTCTAACCAAGACCTCTAGTATGATAGAATGCTACCTAGCAATACAAATGAATAAAGAACTGACATAATGATACAAATGAATCTCAATCATTATCCTAGGTGGAATAATTTAGATGCAAAAGCATACATACTGTACAATTCCATGTTTATAAAATTATTGAAAGCATCTTGAGTGACAGTGACAAGATATAGATTATTGATTGCCTGGGACCAGCATGGTTGAAAGGAGTAATGAACTACAAACGGGCAGGAGGAAAATTTTGGTGTGATAGAAATGTTTGGTGTTCTGATTTTAGTAATTTCGTGTTAACTCAAATCAGACTTGAAATGGATACTATTTATTTTATGTAAATTATACACAGTAGCAGAGACACCAAATAAACAAAAAACCCACCAGGAAAAAATAAGAAAACACGAAGTAAAACATGAGTTAAGCAATAAGAGAAAATGCAGTATTACAAAGATGACCAGGATATGGAGGAAAGAACATTTTCAACTACTCAGTGTTGTGTGTATATATGCGTTTTCTGATCAGATAAAGTAGGTGCAGAATTTACCAATCCTGACATCAATACAATGATCGTTATCCCATTAAAAAAAAATTTAAGCCAAGATTATTTCCAGAATTAAATTAGTATTAAAAGAGGAGTTTTTGACAGGCTAGTTTCCAATTAATTCCAAAATTCGTGAGTAGTTGAATTTGTGAAACTAAGATGAGACTAAATTTTGGCATGACATGACAAGAAAAAATGATATTGAAACAGTAGGGGCAAGGAAAATGTCAGTCTGAGCAAATCAGTCTTGAGAACTACATGATTTGTAATATCAGTTTCTTTCATTGCACCTTTATACAGGATGATGACTATGCCAGAAAAATGCTTTCCTCCTTAAGTCATTTGATAAACTCCTATTCAATCATCAAACTGTAGCACAAGTGTCAGCTCCTTTACTAAGCCTATTCCATCTGTCACTTGATGTCAGGTGGACCCCTTTCTTCCATCAGGACACAATGAGTTGTATTTCCCTATTTCTTCTATGTGAAAAAATGCATTAGATTGTAAATATATTGAGAAATGGACTTGTCATTTTATTTCATATTACATCAGAGCTGCTGAATAAGTTGTGTGTATGTGTGAATGAACAATAAAATCCACTAACTGGGTGATACCTCTACAAGATAAGTTATATCAGGTACTTATTTTATGTTACTTTTAGAAAATCAATTAAAATGTCTTTTCAAAACATATTGGGGTTTTACAAAAATGATTCAGAAAATACATGCTCTATTTTCCAGTAACTTACACAATACAAACTACGGGTGTCTAACATCTAGCCCCCAAAATGTGTATATGCTATATAAGAAATACACATAAATTCCACATAGGCAAACTATTGCCCGTAGGCTACCTCTGCTCTGTTGTCCATTTTGGTAAATAAAGTTTTATTGGAACATGACTATGACCACTTACAAATTGTTCATTGCTGCTTTCATGCTACAACAGCAGAGTTGAGTAGTGGTGACTGAGACCGCGTGGCCCACAAAGACACAAATATTTAACTATCTGGACCCTTAGAGAAAAAATGCTGATAGTCCTTCAATATAAACATGTCACTTCAATATGAATATGCCTCATCCATCCGGAGATGAGGGGAATAGGGCATTTGTTAAGAATATATGTTGTAGAGCAAACACTCTGTTCCCCCCTTACACTCCCAGATCCTATCTTTATTTGGGAAGTTTTAGGAGTTTCACAGTTATCATGGCCTTTTCCCTAAGCCACCACTTGATGAACTGCCTCAAAATTACATGAATTGCAGTTATGAAATGCCATGTATTTCTGGAATCTGTGTCTTCCTGCCAGCCTTGCTACCAAGATAATCATTAGTAAACCCATTCTCTTTGGAGCTCAAGTCTCTCACTTGTAAAGTGAGGTTTGGATAGCATACTATTTTTCCCCTCTTCAAGGCATGCCTGATTTCCTCATATGTGATCTGTGCAGTCTCAGTTTCATTAAAACTCTTACCTATAGAATTCACTAACATTGCTTCACAGTCTGAAGCAATTTTGGATTTGCACCTGGGCTCCCAAGAGGTATGAGAACATTGAGAAGGAGCTGAAGCTAAAGTGTTTTTGATCGATTGTTTCTCCACCACTTTACTCCTTTCCCATTAACTATGTTTATTCTCCAGGTGTCCAATGCTCTTGTATTTTTTTGAGATCTCACCAGTGATGGACAAGAGGTGGATCACTATTGTTTTCCATTCAAGGAATATTTGTATCTATTAAATAATCTTGGAAAATATTAAAACAAAAGGATATTAGATTGTCTAGGAACCTACTTGTCTCATTTTATAGATGAAGTTGAGAAGCAGAGAATTCCTGGGACTTTCCCAAGTAAATGACAAAGCCCAGACAAGAGCACATGACCTGAATCACTCTCATCTGATTATTTCATCACTTCAAGGAAGAGGCAAGGCATTTCCAAATTTTTCTTCAAAGTACTGCAAATAGCAGGGGAACATCCTCTAGTTATTTTAATAATTCAAGGAAGGTACAAGGTTTTCCACTCTCCCTCCTGCAAAGCACTCGAAATTGCAGCCTGATGTACAACTACCACTTCAAGTTTCCAAAATAATGATAGTCATAATAATGGCTCAAAATTTACCATGTAACTATTATGTGTCAAGCATTGTGCTGAGTTTTATGTGACTTACCCATTGGTTCCTTTTACTATCATAGCTGTGAGACTTTGGGGAAAGTAACTTTACCTCTTGGTGTCTCAGCTTCCTCATATGTAAATTGGAGAGTACAGCTGGTACATAATCAAAGTGAAAGCAAAAGTTATATCCCAGCATGGTGGAAAGTTCTGGAGATTTATATATATATAGAAGCATAAAGCAATATCCCAAAATGTAGAGGGATAAAATAACATTACAGACAATTTTGTGGGTCAGGACTTCAGGGGGTTTGCAGATTACCTGGTATCTTTTACCGTAGTTGTGTTCAGATGTTGGGTGGGACTACAGTCATCTGAAGGCTTGTCTGGATAGAATGCTCAAGATACTTCCCTGACGTAGCTCAGTTAAGGCTCTCTGTTGCTTAGGCTTTCACTGGGTAATGCTGATAAGAGGGCCAGTAGAAGGTGTTTTTAGCAGTTCTGTCTCAAAGCAATCAAACTTCTTGCATAGCAGCAGTATTCTCCCACGGCAAGAATCTCAAGAGAAGGCAGCTAAACCTGCATAAGATGTTACACTTTTTATCAAAGATTAACTTTATTTCTTTATTATTCCAAGTTCTCACAAGCCCAATCATTGTCAAGGGTATAAGTATAGATCTCACTTCTTTTTAATTCTTTGCCAACAGGGAGGAAAAACCATCTCAGAGTTTCATATAATCTCTACTTTTTATCTTATTGTTCAAGTCTGCTAATGGATGGGGGAAAGCTTATTTTTTAAATGTATAGTAAAAATAAGCTGTAACTTGGCAAACGTTTCAGTAGAAACAAATGTTATAACTTTTATAAAAATTATGGTTTCATGCAAACAGATTTGGTCTATTTTTAAGACTTTTATATAAATTTATACTTAATATACACAATTGGCTCTCGGTATGTTCTGTAAATGTGAGTAGACACCTAGATTCATCCTGAGGCAGGTCCACATTATGCAGGCATTAAAGAGCAAGTATATATCAAACAGTCACTCAAAACAAATACACGTTAACCAGTTTTGAAGAGAATACTATTGTTTAAGAGCTGATGGGGTTATAACAAAAACTGAGTAGCTTATATTAGTTTTGTGGAAGAAAATGTAAAAATTCAAAGATATATAAAGCAAATGACATAGGCAATCATTTCTGTAGTGGATCAGTGTAGAGAAAAGTCCTTTTAGTCAAATAGGTAATAGGTTATTTAAATTCCTAATGTTAGATGCTGTAAATGTGAAGAAAATTTCCCAAAGAACTGCGTGGAACATGTTTATTTTTATGTCGAGAGTCCCTCGTCAGTTGTGACCCAAGAACAGCTTTTAAAATAAACTATGAGAAAACCAAGGTTTACCTGGCTTCTCATCTGAGAGGCAAGTAATGCATTATCTATCACAACCCTGTATTATTGCTTGGTGGTCATTGGAGATATAGTGAAGGCAAAGGTCCGTTTGCCTAGCTGAATTTCAGAACGTTTCATATACCTTGTGACACAAGTTTTCATGAAACTCAGCACAAAGAATAAACAAAGCATTGCAATTCCTTTGGTTTACAATATCAATATCTTTGTAATAACCTAAGGTTTATAATAAGCAAGTATGACAATCAGCAAACCATTTAAGTGTGCTATTATTACATAATATGGAAAGAATAACTGAATTTGTTGGGGTGATCAGACCCAACACCAGGTTGTGGGGGTGACAAAAGTCTGGCGGAGTCCAAGAATTAAGACACAAAGGTGGCACACCAGGGGGCCATCACTATTGTACAGAGGATGTGATAAGCCCCGAGCTCTGGGAGCCCACGGTATTTACTGGTAATCCAACAAAGAAGCAGGTGGTGAGAATGTGGAGGTCAAAAGGACACATTGCATTAAGCACATGATTTACAGCTGTGACGGTTTAGCATTTATAAGGAACATGTTCTGCTACTTCAGATAATGGGAATAAGCCTAGGAGGGCTAGAGAAGGAGCCAGCAAGTCTAGACACATGCCAGAAGACATTATGCAAGCCCTGCCTCAGTTTCCCTCCCAACATTCAGCTTTTTCCCCAACATGCCCCCCGCTTTTTTGTAAAAGAAGGTATTATTACTATTACTAGCATAAGAGGTGGCCTCTTAATTGAGCAAGGAAATTGCAGGCTGTGCAGCCCTTTAATTGCCAGTCGATGATCCAGCTTCATTTTTCTTAGCCCTTATTCAAACTGGAGTCACTCTGGTTTGAATGCTTCCCACATGGTTCCCCTTTCCCTTTTACAAGGGAACCCCTTAATCCTAGGGGTTGCAGAAGGATGAAGGTCCGTCTTCTGTAACTTCTTCATGCTGAATAGGGGCGATGATACTCCTGCCTAACTATTAGGGTCTCTTGCGTTCATGGTAGAGAGGAACTGAATCAGCAAGCATTGGTTCATATTAAGCATCGTCGTGACTCCGGTCGGCCCTTGCTCCATCTTTGCGTTCAGATTCAACTGGCTCATGGCTCGTAGTGGGGGAACCCAGTCCATGGTTGGGATCCATGGATCCCTCCAGTCTCCCATTCCATGGTCGTACACATCTTGAGGGCATCCACACGGTTTATTCATCTACTGCAAAAACACAAGCATACTCCCCTCACCCCCACGTTAGTAAATCTATTGAAACAGAAGCAAAAACTTATGGCTGTAGCTGGGAGGCCACTGATGAGAAACAGGCATTCTCTGATTAAGAGAAGGCATCGAGAAAGCAAATCAAGGCTTGTCAAACCTTCAATTCGCACTGTACAGGTGGGTCCACTAGATGCTGTGGCTCATGATAGATCTTCAAATGTTTGGTGGGCACCCACATAGGCACCCGATTGTCACCTGGAGAGACACGAGTAAATCCTCTTCCCATATAATTATCTTTAGGCAGGGATCGGAGGAAGTAGACTCCAGTAAGGAGAATTTTGAGGCCTAATGGCTTTCTGGTATTTGATAGGGAATTTCTAACTTCTGAGGGAATACCTTTCTCTCCATATTGCTGTGTGGGCATGGAGAACTAGGGAAGAATAGAGTCTGTGTATGTATTTACCCTTTTTCCTTCTCCTAATTCTAGTATATAATGGCCCCTGCTTTTGCTAGGATGTCTCTCCCTAACAAAGGACTGGGGCTTTCAGGCATAATTAGAAAGGCATGTGAAAAGAGTCAAGTTCCCCAGTCACAACTTAGTGGCGGGGAGAAGTGTCTAGTGACTACCTGTCCTAGGACCCCTCAGATAGTGACAGATCTGGAGGACCATTGTCTGGCACAGGAGAGTAAGACTGAGAAGGCCACGCCAGTGTCCAGGAGACAGTTATCCTCCTGGCCCTCAAGGGTCAAGCATGCCCGGAGCTGAGGGTGATGGCATGGGCTGGCGCTTGCCCCAGGCACCCACAGTCCTGGCTGCTGATCATCTGGTTAGTGGCTTCTGACTCAGGACTGTTGTCCCCTGGGGCAGAGGGCCTTCCAGTGTTCCCTTGACATAAGGGGCATGGACGAGGGGGTGGCTTATTTCTATTTGGACAATTTTTTTTTTTTTTTTTTTGAGACGGAGTCTTGCTCTGTCGCCCAGGCTGGAGTGCAGTGGCCGGATCTCAGCTCACTGCAAGCTCCGCCTCCCAGGTTCACGCCATTCTCCTGCCTCAGCCTCCCGAGTAGCTGGGACTACAGGCGCCCGCCACCTCGCCCGGCTAATTTTTTTGTATTTTTTTTAGTAGAGACGGGGTTTCACCGTGTTAGCCAGGATGGTCTCGATCTCCTGACCTCATGATCCGCCCATCTCGGCCTCCCAAAGTGCTGGGATTACAGGCTTGAGCCACCGCGCCCGGCCTGGACAATTTTTAAAGTGTCTTTGTAGACGGCACTGGAAGCAAGCCCTATTAGGCATTTGATTTTCCCAGCCTTTCCATTTCCCAGAGCCTCCAAAGTCTGCTTGCCTGACTGAGGGCCAAGACTAAAGCGGTGGCCGTTTTTTTAAAAATCCTGTTTTTCCAGTTCCGCCTGCTCCTCCTGGATCTCTATTATAAAAAACTGAGGTTGCCAACGTCAATAGGGTTTCTAAGTTTTGCTCCAGGCCTAAGGCGGACTTCTGAAGTATTTTCTAATGTCTGCAGCTGACTGAGCGATAAACTTCAAGATTAGTTGACCTTCACTAGAGTCAGGTGACAGAGAGGTATGCTTCCTCAATGCCTCCCCTTTGTCTCTCCAGAAAGGCAGGATTTTCCTTTCCCTGTGTTATAGTGGACATCACTGAATTTATAAGCTTTTTCCTAGTTTTCCTTAGTCCTAAGCACGCAAGTTAGCAAATGTCTGTGGCACCAATCTCCATGTTCTGATTCTGCATCCCAGTGAGGGTCTACACTGTAAATTGCCTGCTGGCCTGTGGGGAATTGTTCCTCTGTTGTCATCCTATCATTGACCTGGCTGAGATACTAGAGATCGCCAAACTCTCGGGCTGCAGTTATGGCGGCACTTCTCTCATTTGGAGTTAAGTGTCTGATCTAGCAGTAACGTTCTCTCTCCATGTCAGATCAAAGGATTGTCCTAACCCTTGTAAAACATCAATATAGCCATCAGGGATATCTGAAAATTTACCTAGGCCTATTTTGTTTCAAGTCTGAGAGAGAAAAAAAGGTACATGCACTCTGGACTGAATTTTCCAGAATACATCTTAGGGGCATTTTTGCCCTGGGGGGGAATGTTTCTTATCTGAAAAGAGAACATAGGGATGCCAGCACCCCTAGTCATTTTGTGATGAGCATTAGTCCTAGAGCGTCCTCTATGGTCCTAATAGCTTATTCCTTTCCAGGCTGCGTAACCACCCATGGACATCTGCTTATCGGATTAGTTACGCTTACTGATGTAGCAGTCCTGGACCTGTTTTTCTGTCTTTCTTGACCACAAAGAAAGGGGTCCAGGCTGCTGGGTTCTAGTGGTCCTTTACCAGTGTGCTCAACATTGCCTTTGCACTCAGAGGTGAATTCTAGAGCTGGGCTGGGTTCCTGAGTATTTCATAACCACCCAGCTGCCCCATTAAGATACACTCCCATAAACAGTTCTTATGCAAATTCATTTCAGAGAGATGTAGGTAACCTTTTGAATCGGGATTTAGATAGTTTGATTCTGTGAATAAGGCTTGGCTGAATGCAAACAGTTCACATGTTTGAGCAGACTAGTTATTAAGCAACTCTTCTAACTCTGCTTCTACAAGAGTTTCCCTATCAATTACTGAATACCCATTATGTTTTTTCCCCTCAATCATATGGGGGGAACCATCTACTGTCCTGTCCTGAAAGGGGTTCCTCCTAGGTCTGGTCAGACCTTTATATGGGTCCAATTTAAAGGAAGATTTAAATCCCTTGTTAGGAAACCTGCTGGCTTTAAGGGAATTTTCAATGGTTAAATCACCTTCTTCTAACAGAATAGCCCCATATATAGAGTTAGTAAGCTACCTTTTTGCTTTTAACTTAGGATAGTTCTGAACTGGTGAGGTGTGCTCAAAACGAGGTTTCCTCAAAGTTATTTTTCTACTTTTCTTCTAGCAAAGAAGTTGCCGCTACCGATGGAATGCATTTTGGCCATCCACAGGTTACTGGATTAAGGATTTTTGATAGGAAAGCTACTGGTTGTCAGTGGTCTCAGTGCTTTTAGGCTACGCCCTTGTTTACACTGACAAGGTAGTATTGGAGTGTTATAAGGTCACGGGGAAGACCTTCAATTATCAATTATAGGTTTAAATTCACCCTGGCTTTTAGAGGAATAGGGTATACTTTTTTTCTTTAGCTACTTGTGTATCTTTCTCCTTTGTAGATGGATTTTGGAAACAGCGGGAGGACGTTTGCTGTCTTATCTGCCGGATTATAGTTTGGGGAAATTGTCATGCTTCAAGGTCTCCCTCGACTCTAGCCTTTTGAATAGAATTTTTTGTATAGCACCACCAATCGCTCCAGGTTTTAATGTTGCAACCAAAGGAGCAGTACGTTTTGCAGCGAATTCATCTTCTTGCCCATTAAGAGGCAAAAGAGGAGGTGGCTTTTCCCTTAGTTCAGCAGGTGGAGCCGATGGGCTAGTAAAACACTTTTTTCAGTTTCCCTTTTTTCCCTCTGGTTTCTGTTCCTCACATTCAGAATCTGTAGCTTTTTTACACTCGTCCTCTTCCTCATCTGAACCTGCCTCATCTGTTTGAAATGGCTCAAGAGCTGCTTTTATTAGCACCCACACTGACCAAACAGACTGGACTTTTTGTCCTATCTTTATATACTTTTAGATTTCTACCAATTCTCTCCCATTCATCCAACTCCATAATCCCTTGCTCCGGGAACCACGGGCGAAACTACTTTACTGCATGAGCAATAACAAATTCTGAGTACTAATTTTCACTCCCCCTTTGTAACAAACGCCTTAAGAAATCTAAATAAGCAGAATGTCTGCTTTCACTTATGTCCCATTGCTACCCTGGCTCTTCTGAGCGCTCAGCTTTCCTGCTGAGCTTCTTGTAGACATCCTTGGGTGTCCTTTAAGGCAATGCGTCCTCTGGCATTTTTTCACCGGGGGCTTTGTTGCCCCACAGTGGGCAGCCAGGAATGTTAGAATGATCAGACCCAACACCAGACTGTGGAAATGACAAAGCCTGGTGGAGTCAAAGGATTGAGAAAAACAGAGAAAAAAACGGGTGCTTACTAGGATAGGCCATCTCTATTTTAT
Source organism: Theropithecus gelada (assembly GCF_003255815.1). Lineage (NCBI taxonomy): Eukaryota > Metazoa > Chordata > Mammalia > Primates > Cercopithecidae > Theropithecus > Theropithecus gelada. The sequence goes on along the minus strand of NC_037683.1, from coordinate 52,132,910 downwards.
GTAAGCCGCGAATACCCCGAGCGCTGGGAGCCCACGGTGTTTATTGGTAATCCAACAAAGAAACAGGTGGTGAGAATCTGGATGTCAAAAGGACACGTTGCATTAAGCACATGATTTACAGCTGTGTGACGGTTTAGCATTTATAAGGAACATGTTCTGCTACTTGAGATAATGAGAATAGGAGCCTAGGAGGACTAGAAGCAAGGAGCCAACAAGTCTAGACATATGCCAGAGCATATTATGCAAGCCCTGCCTCAGTTTCCCTCCCAACACTCAGTTTTTTCCCAACACATTTCCTATTTGCCCACATGTATGGCTATTCATTTGACACTTAGACCATGGTATTGTGATATATATTTGGTGGTATGCTTTCCTGTGGGATTACTCCGTGAATATTTTATATTGTTATCATTAGTTTTTACCTAGTTCTTCTCCTTCTCCTTCCATCCAAATATATGCTATATCCTACCTCAATCATGCATTCTCACTTTTTATTTTACTTTTTAAAAATATTTTATTCTTTAATCTCGGCTGGGAGATAAGTAGACATGAGGAGTAGAGTCGTGGCCTGGAGCAGTAACACAATCAGTTACTAATAATTTGTTGGAATCTCCTGTTTTTTGGTTTTTGTTTTTTAAATTATCTTACTATAGCAAAGGTGATTTGATAAACTGAGCAATTGGTCACATGAACTTAACTTGAATTGGTAAGTAGAAACTGAGAGTTTGTCATTCATTGTCTTAAAAGGTGAAGGGGAATTGGGTAAATATTTGCTTTATTTTTTATGCCACCTGTATTACTATTTCCAGAATGCAGTTTTAAGATAGGGTCCTTAAGTTAGTAAACTTTGCCTAGGATCATGTAAACTACCTTTAGAGTTCTGAGATGAAACAGCACTTTTTAATACTTCTATGGATCTAAGATTTATGTGTTTTCTGACTTAGCTAAAATTTCAGATATATTTTTCAGTCCTAGAATTTCAGTTTTTAAATTTGTGCTGAGATTTTCCATAGTTTCATTTATCACAAGCATATTTTACCTTAAGATATTGAACATAGTTACAGCAGCTGCTTTAAAATCCTTGTCAGCCTACTCTAATATCTGGTTTATCTGGAAGTTGGTCTCTGTTGAGTGTGTTTTCTCTTGCAAATAGGTCATGCTTCCTGTTTTTTTTTTTTTTTCCCCCCTGTGTATTGAGTAGCTTTGTACAGTATATTGCACACTGTGAATTTTATGTTGTAGAAAATCTGGATTCTCTTACTATTTTTCTAAGACTGGTCTCCCTTGATTTTTAAGCAGGCTGAAATCAACCTACAAAACTTGTCTCCCCCATGAAGGTTGACATTTCAAATTTCAATTCAGTTCTTTTATCTGAACTGCTTGATGTCAGCTCCATCCATGCATGGTCCAGGGCTGTGCTAGACTTCTGAGCAGTGATTAGACACAGAACTTGGTACTTTCACTATCTAGCTTTTCCATTTCTGGGACTGTATCTTTTTGAAATCCCCCGTTTACTTTTCTTTCTTTCTTTCTTTCTTTTTTTTTGGGGGGGGGAAGGAGTCTTGCTCTGTTGCCCAGGCTGGAGTGCAGTGGCGCTATCTCGGCTCACTGCAGGCTCAGCCTCCCGAGTAGCTGGGACTACAGGCGCCCGCCACCGTGCCCAGCTAATTTTCTTTGCATTTTTAGTAGAGACGGGGTTTCACTGTGTTCATCAGGATGGTCTCGATCTCCTGACCTCGTGATCCGCCCGTCTCGGCCTTCCAGAGTGCTGGGATTACAGGCGTGAGCCACCGCACTCGGCCCTCTTTACTTTTCTATAGCTGTAGTTGCTCTACACTTGATTCCCTGATTCTTCAAACCAGCATAGCTATGTGTTGTCCATTCGAGTTTTAAATGCCCTGAATGTTGCAGACTTGAGCCTGCCCTCAGTCTAAAAACAATAAAATATGATACATTTAAATTTACCCAGTACCATTCTCTTTTTCTAGAACAAGAGCTAACTCCCTTCTAGTTTCTGGCTGTGCTCCCCAAACCCCCCTTTAGTGTCTTCAAATAGGTCCCCTGTCCTCAAATTTACAGTCATCTTTAGGAGGTTTATTTTGATAGGAGCTACTCAGCCAAATCTGAAGCAAAATTCTCAGATAATACGTGAAATGCAGGTGGAGGTTTGTTATCTACAATTAATATCCATAATTGAATTAAAAGCTTATTTTTAATCATATTGAATATATTATTCCCCATATTCCAGTCCTTCCACACTCTATTGATAGACTTTAAAAGATTGTTTTTAAACAAAATATTCTTTATAAACTAATTTCTAGAACACTAATTAAAAGATAATGTTCATAATTATAATTTAAATGATTTATGATCTGCTTCATTTGTAATCTACTGAGTATAAAAAAGATTTAAAATCCCTAAAGTATTCTTCTCTTTTAATAGGTATGGAATTTGAATTCTTTTGCGACACCTCTTGATGTGGCCCCTCTTACAAGGAATTATATTTTTAAATGACTGTTTAGAAATATGAGTGAATAGAGCCACATGTACTACAAGGAAGTAAAGAGGAAAAGAATCACAATATTTAAAAAGTACTTATTCCTTGATTAGCATGTCTTATATAACTTATACAAATGAGTCTGTTACCATGTGTCATAAAATAAATTCTGATTATTTTATATTAGTTTATTTTTTATGATGAAATACTTGTTTTAAGAAAAAAATGTGTATTTCAGTGTTGGCTACAGATGATTAGAATAGAAAGTTTTAACTCCAAATTTAAATTCTGACAAACATAGCTACTCTGTTTCTCTTCCAGACTAATAAAGTCTTTGCATAAACCAAGCATATTCTGGTGAGTCAATATGACAAATAAATTGAATTCATGCCCAAACTAATAAATTGCATACATTTACCAACAGTGCATGTTCTGTTTCATTTCTCTTGATACATAATCACTATAAATACAGGCTATTTGCAATACAAAACATAAGTTATCTACAAAACCATTACTTATTCACACTGATATCATTTTTATATAAGATATTCTGTTCAGTTTGAACACAACAATTTATTCTTATATACAGAAAAGCTAGTCATAAATCCTATCGGGTTTTGCTTTCATGTTGAATTTCATATTTCTTGTACTCCTTAATTTAAATCTAGTTTCATTCACAAAAATCATTTTGTGGCATATATCATTGTCTTATTTACTATTCTGGTGATATAAAATAAAATATTATAATGTAATAAGCAAATAGCACATAACACCAAAGTAGAAGGTAATCACCAGTAATATTTATATATTTATTTCTGTGACCTCTTTAAAGTTAAATGTTAATACAATTTGAATGTCAAATGTCATGTTAAACTGTAATCCTCAATGTTGGAAGTGGGGCCTGGGAGGTGCTTGGGCTCTGGGGATGGCTTGGGCCATCATCAATGACTTGGGCCATCCTTTTGGTGATAAGTGAATTCTCACTCTGAGTTCACATGGGATTCGATCATTTAAAAGTGTGGGCACCTCGCCTGCCCCTCTCTCTCTCTCTCTCTCTCTCACACACACACTCATTCCTGCATTGTCCTTGGCTATGTGATGTGCTTGTTGCTGCTTTGTCTTCTATCATGAGTAAAAGTTTCCCGAAGTCTTTCCAGAAGGAGATGTCTGCACTGTGCTTCTTGTACAGTCTGCAGAACCATGAGCCAAGTAAGCCACTTTTCTTTATAAATTACAGTCTGAGGGATTTTTTTATAGCAATGCAAAAATGGCCATTCATATTAACAAATATATATTTCTTTGTTAAATTTACACAAAATATGTTGCATGTAGTTCATCTTTGTGTATATTTTAAATATATTTGGATTAAAATCAAATAGGAGAGAGCCATGGTTTGTTTGCTTATAGTAAGCACATTATTTTCCTAATATATTTTTGTTCCTACAGTTTTCCAAGAATTTGTACGTACATTAACTTACAGTTGTGAACCCATGAGCACTGTTGCAGTAACAATTTTATTTCTTGAATATTTGTAAGTCAAAGAGATGTTGAAAACTGGAAGAGAACCAAACATAGCCATTCATTTTTGTTGTATGAAAGCTAGTTTTTGTGAATAATTGTATCTAAATTGACTACATAAAAGACACAAATAATGACAGGTCTTAAATAATGACACAGATTTTCTAGTACATTTGTCAAGAAGCTAGAAGTATTATACTAGCCCAGAGGTCAAAGAAAATTCCATTATCTTTTATATGGTATATATAGTAACTAATCATATATATTTTCATTTTATACTCCAATCTGCTTTATCCTATTGGGTTTGACAAGAATTGTAGGATTGCATTTTCAAACAAAGATATGACTAACTCTTATTTATTTATTTATTGGAAAATAGATATTTTAATATGTAAAAGAAGAGACATTGTTAAATTCTTTAAAAAATTCTTCCTCTCACATAATTAGTCTTTGAATAAGAATTCTGGACTTTATAGTTTAATAGTTAAGCATATGACTGGCATTTAAAAATTTTTTCTTAGCAAAACACCACATATTTATTGTATTTTATTCTATTTTTTTGGTTTGAAGATTACCATGAAGCTTGCAAATACTATCTTATAACTAATTATTTTAACCTGATAACAACTTAACACTCTTTGCATAAATAAACAAATAAGCAAAAAAAAAATTAATAATAACTTTATGTCCTAACTCTGTCCCCCTACTTTTTAAATTTTGTTGTTTCTATTTATATCTTATTGTACTGACAATGTCTTGAAAAGTTATTGTAGTTATTATTTTTTATTGATTTATTGTTTAGTCTTTCTACTTAGAATAAAAGTAGTTTACACAAATCAGAACAGCAATAAATGAAACTGAAATGGAAAAAAAATCAGTGAAACAAAATGTTGGGTTTTTGTAAAAGTTAAATAAGATGATATACATCTTTAGTCAGAATTAGAAAGTGAGAGAGAAGATCCAAATAAGAAATATCAGAAATGAAAAAGACATTATAACTGATATGGCAGAAATTTAAAGAATCATTGGTGGTTACTATGAGTAGCTATATGCCAATAGATTGGAAAAATCTAGAAGAAATGAACAAATTCCTAGATACATGCAACCTACTAAGATTGAACGAGGAAGAAATCCATACCACGAACAGACCAATGACAAGTAATGAGATTGAAGCCATAATAAAAACTCTCACAGTAAAAAAAAAAAAAAAAAAAAAAAAAAAAGCCTGGGCCCTGATTACTTCATTGCTGAATTCTACCAAACATTTAAAAAAGAATTAATACAAATTTTATTCAAACTTTTCCAAAATATAGAGGAGGAGGGAATACTTCCAAACATTCTGTGAGGCCAGTATTACCCTAATACCTAGACCAGACAAAGACATATCAAAAAAACAAACAAAAACTACAGGCCAATATCTCTGATGAATATTGATGCAAAATACTAGCAAAACAAATTCAACAATAGGTAAGAAAGATCATCATAACCAAGTGGGATTTATCCCTGGGATGCAAGGATGGTTCAACATATGTAAATCAATCAACATAATTCATTGTATGAAGAGAATGAAAGATAAAAACCTTATAATCATTTCAACTGATGCTGAAAATGTATTTGATAAAATTCAACAATCCGTCATGATAAAAATTCTCAAGAAAACTGGGGATAGAAAGAGCATACCTCAACATAATAAAAGCCATATATGACAGACCCACAGCTAGTATAATAAAGAATGGGGAAAAACTGGAAGACTTTCCTCTAAGATCTGGACGATGACAAAGATGCCCACTGTCACTACTGTTACTCAACCTAGTACTGGAAGTCCTAACTAGAGTAATCAGACAGGAGAATGATATAAATGGCATTCAAATTGAAAATCAAGAAGTTAAATTATCCTTGTTTTCAGATGATATGACCTTATGTTTGGAAAACTCTAAAGACTCCACCAAAAAACTATTAGAACTGATAAACAAATTCAGTAAAGTGGCAGGATACAAAATCAACATTAAAAAATGTAATAGTATTTCTATATGCCAAAAGTAAATCATCTGAAAAATGAATAAAAAAGTAATCCCATTTACAATAGCCACACATAAAATTAACTACCTAGGAATTAACCAAAGAAGTAAAAGGTCTCTATAATAAAAACTATGAAACATTGATTAAAGAGGGCACCATAAAATGGAAAAGTATTTCATGTTCATGGAATGGAAGAATCATTATTGTTAAAATGTTCATATTACCCAAAGTAATCTACAGAGTCAATGTAATCTTTATCAAAATACCAATGCCATTCTTCACAGAAATAGAAAAAAATCCTAAAATGTATATGGAACCACAAAAGAACAAGAATAGCCAAAGCTATCCTAAGCAAAAATAACAAAACTAGAGGAATCACATTACCTGACTTCAAATTATTCTACAGAGTGATAGTAACCAAAACAGCATAATACTGGCATTAAACAGTCATGTTGACCAATGGAACAAAATAGAGAACACAGAAACAAATCCACACACCTCTAGTGAGCTGATTTTTGATAAAGTTTCCAAGACCATACACTAGGGAGAAGACATACTCTTCAATAAATGATGCTGGAAAACTGGATATGCAAAAGAATGAAACTAGACCCTTGTCTTCCATCATATACAAAAATCAAACCAAAATGAATTAAAGACCTAAAAGTCCCAAATTTAAGACCACAAATTATGAAACTACTACAAGATAACCTTGGGGAAAATCTTCAGGACATTTGTCTGAGCAAATATTTCCTGAGCAATACCCCACAAGCACAGGCAAGCAAAGGAAAAATGGACGAATGGGATCACATAAATTTTAAAAGCTTCTATACCACAAAGGACGGAAGAAAATATTTGCAAGCTACCCATCTGACAAGGGATTAATAACCAGAATATATAAGGAGCTCAAACAACTCTTTAGGAAAAAAAAAATCTAATAATCCTATCAATAAATGAGCAAAATATTTGAATAGACATTTCTCAAAAGAAGTCATAAAAATGGCAGACAGACATATGAAAAGGGACTCTATACCACTTATAATCAGAGAAATGCAAATCAAAACTACAATGAAATAGCATCTCACCCCAGTTAAAATGGTCTATATCCAAAAGACAGCCAATGACAAATGCTGGCAAGAATATGGAGAAAAGGGAACCCTCATATACTGTTGATAGAAATGTAAATTAGTGCAATCACCATGGAGAACAGTTCAGAGATTTCTCAAAAAAGTAAAAATTGAGCTACCATATGATCCAGCAAGCCTACTACTGGATATATACCCACAAGAAAGGAAATCAGTATCTTGAAGAGATATCTGCACTCACATGTTTTTTCTTTTTCCAGCACTGTTTACAATAGCTAAGATTTGGCAGCAACCTAAGTGTCCATAAAAAGATGAATGGATAAAGAAAACGTGGTACATAAACACAGTGGAGTACTATTCAACCATAAAAAGGAAGGAGATCCAGTCGTTTTCAACAACATGGATGAAACTGAAGATCACTATGCTAGGGAAATAAGCCAGACACAGAAAGAAAAGCATATTCTCACTTATTTGTGGGATCCAAAAATCAAAACAATTGAACTCATGGACATAGAGAGTAAAAGGATGGTTACCAGAGGCTGGGAAGGGTAGTGGGTGTTGGCAGGAAGGTGGGGATGGTTAATGGGTACAAAAAAAAAAAAAAAGAATGAATAAGACCTACTATTTTATAGCACAAAAGGGTGACTGTAGTCAATAATAACTTGATCATACATTTTAAAATAGAGAATGTAATTGGATTGTTTGTAACTCAAATGATAAATGCTTGAGGGGATGGATAACTCATTCTCTATGATGTGCTTATTTCACATTGCAGGCCTGTATGAAAATATCTCAAGTATTCATATATACATATATATACACATATATATATACACACACACATACACACACACACACACTATGTACTCACATACATTTTTTTTTTTAAAAAAAAAAGGAAAAAAGAACATTGATTCAGCCTGGATTGTGGCAAATGAGGAATGTAATCTACCTTAAGTGAGCAGTGCAGGCAGAGGGGATTAAACCTTTTACATATGGAGAGTGAATAACATCATGAAAACAACATTTTAAAAGATATGCCTTCTCTGGAAGCATAGTGAAAATTATCATGGAGAGAAATTAGAGATGAGTTAGGAGATAATCTACATATGTGATTATGAGAGCCTGAAGTATCATGAATATATGTAATGCAGTACAGAGAAATACTTAAAAGATATTTGACAAAATAATTGACAGAACTCAGTGGATCTTTTGAACTAAAAAGATACAAAGGGGTAGAAAATAATCATAGCCAAGTTTTCTGAGTCCAGAATACTAAGAAATTGATAAGGCCCCTAAAAACAAAATTAAAACTGCTAGAATTTGAAAGAATATGTAAACCAATATTGTAAAATTACTTTTTATCTTATCAATATTCTTTAATCAAAAATGAGGTAAATAATCCTTAAGAATACTTAAAAGTTTTTCAGTAATTGATTCTATTATGCAGAGACTGACATTTTATGAAGTTAGGAGCATAAGTAAGCCCAAGAAGATTCTAATTCTCTTACTGTTCAAAAAAAAAAAATCAGAGGCAAAATATCAATTATAATATAGCCACTTGGCTAAAATTTTCTTTGGATATATGTTCTTTGAGAAATAAAGATGAGCATCAACTTCTATATAGAGTCATTAGATTATTTGTGAGTTATCAAATTGATCTCTATGCTGAGTGAAAGTGGTCTATTTCTTGCCATATATGCTAGTGTCAAACCATGAATAATGCATTTTATTATGACTCAACTTATTTTTTTTAAAGAGTGGCCCCTGCAGGTAGATTCAGGTTGAGGCATGAGCACATATTATATACGGTAATTATTTTTAATAATTAATAGTACTCTATTATTTATAATTGATTATACCATGTAATAATATGATAAACAATTCAATATGGTCCAGCTCTTGAAAATTGCTAAGACACAATTAACTGTGAAAAATTAATTTGGAGATTAGCACATGTTAATTATTAGAAGAATTAAAAAAAGGCCTTCTGATGTTACAAACCACTGGTGAGAATTTCAATTTTTACAGATTAAATGAAGTGGTTTTAAAATTAACTATGACAGAAGGGGGGTATAAATGGCAGGAAATAAACAATCACTGTCAAGGAATCAAGAAGAATAGGAAAAGGGAAGGTTCTATTCAGTGTTTTGGTAGAAAACAAGTAAGTTTAACTTTACTGAAAGTAATTGAAATAGGGAGAAGAAAAGCAGAGTCTCTAGTATTTTCATTTAAATGCCAATTGCATATCTTTATATCATATCACCTTTAAGAATGACCAAGCAATTAATAATAATCCATTATTTAAAATTCCAATGAGATCAAATAATATTCCTTTATGCCATAATATATAGGTTTTATTTATTTTGTTATTTACATTTTAGAATCCATCTTTATCTTTATCAGTCATTGTTTTGAAAAAGCTTTCATGTGAAAGCATGGATTATAGTCATGAGATATGAAATACCTTCTCCAATATTTCACACTCTTTTGGGATGAAACATAAAGGCATGCAAGAAATAATGTGCATCATGATAAAATCTAGACATATACATAATTCTACAGTGACCATTATTTCACTGTTGTATTAGCAGCGTTCTTCACAATGAAGATACTCAGGCATAATAGGCTATCAGTGTATATTTGGTGAAATAACGTATAAGGGTAAAGATGAAGTGGAATTGATAAGGAAGCATTCTTCCTTTAATTCACATAAAAAACAAGAGTCTGAAGGAATGGCTTAACGAAGAGATACAGGCACAAGAAAGGCTATTTGCTTTCACCACTTCCGTTTGGCATTGCATTTTCACACCCAACCAGTATAAGGCAACATAAGAAAGTATAAGGGCTTTGGAAGGCCAAGGCCAGCGAATAGCTTGACCCCAGGAGTTGGAGAATAACATGGGCAACATGGCAAAACTTCTTCTCTACAAAATCTTTTAAAACTGCAAAAAAATTAACCAGGTGTGGTAGCACACACACCTGTAGTGCCAGTTACTAGAGGCTGAGGTCTGAGGATCACCTGAGCCTAGGAGGTGGAGGCTACAGTGAGTGAAAAAAGAAAGAGTGAAGAACATCTAGATCTTTGAATGAAAAAGAATGAAACCCAGCTTCTATCTTACACTATACAAAAGCATTTGTTTAGATGAATCATGAGCCTAAATGTGAAAGCTAAAGTAATAAAAACTTTAGAAGGAAATATTGGAAAATATCTGTATAATCTTGGTGTAGTCAGGAGCTTTTGAAGAACAAAGTACTAGCAAGAAATTGGAAAATTTAAATTCATCAAAATTAAAAATTTTTACTATTTGAAATATATCATTAAGTCAATGAAAAGCTAAACTGAGAGAAACTGATACACACACACACACACACACACACACAAACACATACATATGGCAGGATTTTTATCCAAAATATATAAAGAACTTCTGCAATTCAATAAATAAAAGATTTTTCAGGAGAGTTTAAACTGAGCAAATAACTTGAACAGAAACTTCACAAAAAGATGTTATACAAATGGCCAATAAGCATACAAGATGATGCTTAATGTATTTAGCCATCACTGAAATGCAAATTAAACCACAACTAGATGTCACCTTATATCAGGAGAATATCTTTTAAAAGACTAACAACACAGTGATTGTGATGGTGTGATTGCTGGTGAGGAAGAAAAATGGTAAAACCACTTTGAGAAACAATTTGGCAGTTCTTATGAAATTAAACATAAACTACACTAAGATACAGCAATTTCCCTCTTAGATTTTACCTAAGAGAAAAGCAAACATATGCTTACAAAAAAAACCAAACCTTATATAACAATGTTTATACCGTGGCAGCTTCCCTCCTAATAGACTAAAGGAAGAACCCAGCCAGATGCATGTCACTGAATAATTATTAAACAAATTGATTTATTATTGCAATGAAATGCTGCTGAGCTATGAAAAGAAATAAACTACTGATATACAAAACAGTATTTTTAGTAAACTAATTCTAACACACACACAAAAAAGTTATTACTGTGTTAAGAAGAAGTTCTAAACATGCAAAACTATGCTATAGTGAAATACAATCAGTAATTACTGTTAATGAGGGTGTGGAATTCCTGAGGAAATGCAAATAACTTTCTGCAATAATAGAAATCCTCCACATTTTTTTTTCTGTTTTAACTAGATGCTCATATACCTTGTGAAAGCCCACTGAAATAATTAAAGTTGTGCATTTTACTTTGTGTATATTATACCTCAAGTAAAAAGGCATATAACTCTACTTGAGAGAAGGAATAATAAAAAGGAGATGCAGATATTAGAAAGATTTTACTGGACAAATTAAAGAACTTGGGACAGGCGGAATACAGGAGATAAAGAAGAGAGTTTCCACTGACTCTCATTCTACTACATTGCTCTTATCTTCAACATGTCTAGAATTAACGAGACATTTTTCATGGTAAGCAGAGTATATGCAACCTTTAATTATATGGCCCTGATATTTAATCATCCTTTATTAAAAATAAGTTAAAATATTAGTTCATGAAAAGCAGCTACAATATACCATATGCCATTTTCTATTCTTAGTTAATGCATTCTACCAGTTATTTAACTATCTACATGAAATGCCCTTTTCTCCTTTTCATTTCCCTCTCACCTATTGGAACCTCTTTTGACTTACAGTGTTCCAGAAAGGTTAGTTCTCTCAAAAAATAAGGTTTCTGGCCTTGAAAACTTAAGTAGAAATAAAGAATAGTTTCTGTCTCACTACCTGTTGCTACATCTTCAGTTTTAGTTTCTATGTATAAATATTTTTTATCTAAATACCATTTGTAATAGAAAATTTTGAAATATAAGCACATGCATAGAAATAATATATTCATTGTTGTATCTCTATGAATAATGTAAGCAAAAAAAAAATTCCAGAGAACTCTAAAGAAATTATATTCAAGTTATTCTTGAATAGATTTATCCTATTGCTCTGGTGATAGTAAGCTTAGAAAGTCAAATTTATTTTCATACTAATGGGGGGCTAGAATAATCTTAAATTCTCTGCTTAATACAATACAAAAAGAGGATTAGAGTAAGGCCTTCGTAGCTACTGACAGATTTAGCATGCAAATATTTAGCTGCCTAAATGCTTGGAGAGTAAGAAAATAATAACTGAGTTGGTACTCTGACTTTAAATTTTCAAACAGGTTGCCACATTTGAATGAGATCACTACAACAGTCATTTTTCTATTTGTCTTTGTGTGACATGGGAGAGTAAGGCAACGGTGGCTCTGAAAGCTGAATAATCTGAATTTAATAATATATTTGTCATACAAATATTCTGGGAAACTATTTTGGAAATGGTGCGTCAATATGCAAGAGTTTACAGGAATAACTATATTTGGTCTGAGGGTTAAACAGAGATATGAGAAGTCGAGCAGTGCTGAGACATTTGAAATACTGATCCATCAAATTGGACAATCCTCATTCATACTACAGAAAATTTATTTGAAACCTAATCACGGAAAGACGACAATGTTAGGAATAAGAATTACATTCTGGCATACTTGGAAAAAACTGGCCTATAATTGTTCCAAATTTAATAAAAACTTTAGATATGTATATTCAATAAGCTTAATGGAGGCACAGAATAAATACAAAAGTGTTCACACTTAGCCAATCATAGTATTGCTGAGAACTAAAGATAAGTAGATTTTTACAGAAGCCATCAGAAATATATGTAGAACGTGGAGAGAAACAAAAGGTAAGTTTCTGATTTCTCATAGGAAACGAAGGAGACCAAAAAACAATGAGAAACATTTTGAAGTAATGAAATAAATAAACCAAAAAATCCCAAAACTATCTACCTGAAATTTCAGAATTAACAAAAATACTTCTAAAATGAGAGTTATATAAATATACATTTTGATAAACTAAAGTTGAGAAAACAAATTCTTAGTTGATCTGCAATGCAAGCAACGGTAAAGGATATTCTTTGGGTTAAAAAGTAATGATGCCAGATTGAAACTCAGATGTATGAGAAAGCATAAAAATACACAGAAAGGATACATATTTGCATAAAAGATCTATGTGTTCATTTTATAATTTCCTTAAAGAAAATTATAATATATAGGTTTCTTTTCTTTTTTGTTTTATATCTACAATGTTATAAACCATCATCACTATCCATAGTCACAATTTTTTCATCAGCTCAACAAAACTCTGTGACTATTAAACAATAACTCCTTCTTACCCCCTTACCACAGCCCTTGGTAATGTTTATTTTCTGTCTCTATGAATTTGCCTATTCTAGGTATTTCGTAAGCGGAATTGTACACATTTGTCTTTTTGTGTCTGGTTTATTTCATTTAGCATAATGTTTTCAAGGTTCATCCATGTTGCAGCCTGAACTTAATTCCTTTTTATGGCTGAATAACATTCCATATATGTATATGCCACATTTTGTTTATCCATTCTTCTGGTGATAAACACTTGAGTTTTTTCCACCTTTCAAATCCTGTGAATAGTGCTGCAACAAACATTGGTGTAGAAGTGCCTGTATGACTATCTGCTTTCAAATTTGGGGGTATATAATGAAGAGTAGTTTGGTGGTTTACAAATCATGAAAAAATTAAAATAAATAAAACCAAAACAGAAACATCCACAATGGTTGTGGGAGATTTTAACATCCCATTTTCAGTATTTGATAGAATAAATAGACAAAAAAATCACTAGGGATATAGAAGATCTAAACAATTTTTCCAACCAATTTGATCTATTAGACATGTTATAAAATACTACAATCCCCAACTGAAGAAAAAACATCTTTTAAACTGCACAAAGTTTACAAAGATGAACCATATTTGGAAGCATGCAATAAGCCTCAATACATTTTTAGGTACCAAATTCTGATGAGATGTCTTCTCTGGCAACAACAGGATTATGAGACCATACAGAAGCTATCTTTTATAATCTTTGAATTCCAAAGAATATCATTGTTCTGTATATAATTCTGACCATGTCTCTTAGTAATGCAGTCAAAGCTGTATACTATACAAAGACTCCTGAATTATTTGTCTCGCACTTCATTTGCTTCACCAGCCATGTTACAACCACAATCATAAGCTTTCCTCAACAACATGAAATCAAAGCTTCATACTGAAATAATCTTGATATATTAATAAAAAGACAAAACTCTTTAAAAACATATTAAAAGGAATAATATTTTCTTTATTCCAGTATCTCCAAAGTATATGATAAATGTTAGGTGTTCAACATCCCTTATGTAACTGGTATAATTTATCTGAATATATCAATATATACTTTAAATTTTATTTATGGTATTTGCTTCACTTTATTGTCCACTATATTTATAATCTCATTTTGAATTCTCTATGCTATATACTGATCATTTGTTTTTTAATTGTTTTATTAACTTTTAGTCATCTTCTGTATTTGGCCATTTGATAACTGAATTTTAGATTAATTCTACTTAGCTTAGGATTTTCTATAGACATCTATAAAATTTCTATAAAAATTCTATAAATTATTTTCTATAAATTGTTCTTAATACATTGATAAATGTTATTATTGGCAAAATACTCAATATAACTATTTTATAACATCCTTTCAATTTCTATACTGGAGTTAACTTGTCTTCATTGAATTATTAGTATTTATTCAGTATTTTTATTGTTTGTATTTAGTAACTGTGTGTGGATGTGTGTTTGTGTAAATTTGGCAACATTCTTTGTTCCCTAGTTTTTAAAAATATAAGTGATAACCTCTTGAATGGTTTTTTATTTCTTTTTATATTTCAAGTTTTATTTTCGTGGGTTCCTTTTTATTATATGCTATATGTTTTACTCACTGACCTAAGTGCACTTGCTGCTGAAACCCTTCTCATGTTCTGAATCAGTGTCTGTCTCTACAGCAAAGGAACAATCCACAAAACTAGAGGCCACTCAATTGCAGACACCCTTTATTTTGAGGATATGGAGTCTGAGGTATGGAGAAGTGGTTCTCTGATGCCTGAACTGTGCTACTAAGAATATATATCTAGAATTACAGTTGACTGTGTGTAAGTACTAACTGTCAAACTCCAAGTAGTAAGTATCTTAACACAGGATGTGTGCATGTATGTGAATGTGTGTATGTAATATTTAGGGGTCAGTTGAAGTGTAGGACTATGCGAGTGGCTTTTACTGCCCAGGATTAAGTGTGATACTCTTTTTGGATAGAACCATCTGGTGATATTCTGCGTTTTGTTCACTTTAAATATTCTTAGTCTCCTATTTATAATAGGGATATTGTGGGATTTCTGAGTAGGGAAATTTGGTATTTATAAAACGAGGATAATAGATGTTGAAGAGGGTAGTTATGAAACTAGTATTTTTTTATGAAGAGTTTGGGGTTTTGGGGATTCTTCTGATGTATTCCTAGTGCAAATAAATTGATCCCATGTATCCTAAATGTCCAATGTCTTATAAGAAGTGAGTAAGATCACTAGAGGGGACCCTGAGGTCAAACAAATGTGGCATGTAAAAATTTCTCTCCCTCTTAATAATCCCACAATGTATTATGGATTTGGGCTGTTAACATGACTGAAAAGAAAGATTAATATCCTATGAGATCAAAAAACTCTTTAAGCCAATATTATTTTCACTATCATTATTTATTAAGCCATTTCATTTTCTTTCAAATTGTAAGATGGAAGTGAAAGTATGCAGCAATATAACTATGACAATATGATCAAGAAAAGGTAGAAAGAGAAGAACAGTGCTATGCATAAAGGTGATGCATTTTCTTACTGGCAGGGTAACAACACATAATTTTAAAAAAATATTTAGGAGTGAGTCTGTGTATATATGAGCAGTTCATCCTGAATCATTTAGATTCCAGGAACGGCAAAACAGATTTGACATTTTTAAATAATATATTGTAGAAAAGATAAAGGGACTTTCAAACATGCCCAGTTTATGAGTTTCCTGCTAGAGAATGAGTCAAAAGAAGCCCCAATAAGTGAATCAATGTGAGTTCTGTGTTCTGGTGAGAAATGCCATTCAAAATTGATGACAAGATTTCTGACCAAGATCTATTTTGGGATAGCTTTCTTCATACCATCTCTGACCTTACACTCAATGTCTCCTTGACTTATGTTACTGACATCTGAAATTAGAAATGAAATATTAATTGCTAAGCTACACATATACGTTGTTTCTTCACTCAGTAGCAGTCAACCTAGAGGTAACCAGGAAAAATATAGATGGTTCTTTGAAAACTAGCTCTGAAAAATAAAACCTCGGCAGGCATAAACTATTATTAAACTGTGATTTATGTAGTCCTCTGCTCCCTACTTTCCTGATGATAATCAGAAAGATATTAATTATAGTTACACAACACTGATAATTGGAATCAGCTCATTGGGTTAGAAAAAATAAAGATTAGTCCTAACATTTTTTTTTTCCAACTCACTACTCATAACAGAGTGTGAAAATAATGTTCATTACCTTGTTTTAATTGGAAAAAAGCCTTCTTTCAAATGCTTTGGTCTTTTATTATTTCAGTAAGGAAAATATAGGTGGTTTTTAAATGTCTTAGAAAAAGTGTTATTGTTGCACTTTGGACAATTTGTGAACAAACAAATACACGGAACCAAGGACAATGCTTAAATATATATGATCACATGCAAGGCAGAGGAAACATTTCTAAATAACTGACTTAACTATCACAGCAATTTATATTATAGACTGACTCAGGTACTCAAATATACCAAAATTAGGTCAACACACTCTCATTCAATAACAATGCATTTATCTGCTTTCAATTCTATTTTCTTTAGCACTTCTATATTAACCTAATCATGAAAGATTAGGGTACTAACAGGAAAAGGTAAAAAAAAAAAAGATCTTTGAAATTTCAAATCATCTTCATAATAGCCCAGTCACAAATGGGGAACAGAATCCTTCTTACCTTTAGAATCTTGACATCATTGAGTTTTGCTATCATGATCCTTACTTTACTTTTCTTTGCTGTATCTTCTGACATTTTTAATCACTGATGCCCTGTTCTTTTGGGGGTCTATTTTAATGAAAAGAGCTTTCTTGGTTCACCTCTTGACTTAGGCTTTGGTTCCATTTGTTTCAAGACTTTCAGTGTACTGACATTTGAAAGTTTCTTGGTGCTTTAGTCTCAATTTCATACTATAATTATTACTATGTATGTTCCCTGGTCAATTTCATTTCTGTTGTTGTCTGAATTCCTTTATATTCTTTTGAGTCCTCAATTCATAACTGTAACACTCTACAAGGCATCCAGTGTTTCTTCAGTATTCTTTGTTGATTGTTAATACCACCCGACTATACAGTTTCTCAATCCATAAATATATACCTTTTGTTATTTTCTTTCACTGAATTTCTGTATCTACTTGATTGGTAATTAATTAGGAAAAGTATTCACTCAATATTGTCACAGAATTAATTTAAAGTATCAGAATTAATTACAATCCTGATTCACAGGAAAATACTCAAATCTATTTCTGTAGGCAGATTTAGGTGTTTGGATGATTTAAAAAGTTTTTGTTCTGAGTTTTTTTTCAGAAAGTTTTTTATTTTGATTTCAGGCAGGCAGACAAGAGTATTAAGATTTGAGGTCTAGCTTTAGGTCAAGTTGCCCCTACAATTCTACTGTTATTATATTTTTTATGATACTTTAAGTTCTGAGATACATGTGCGGAACATATGTGCAAGTTTGTTACATAGGTATATAGGTATCATGGTGGTTTGCTGCACACATCAACCTGTCATCTACATTAGGTATTTCTCCTAATGCTATCCCTCCCCTAGCTCCCCACCCCACCGTAGGCCCTGTTGTGTGATGTTACCCTCCCTGTGTCCATGTGTTCTCATTGTTCAACTCCTACTTATGAGTGAGAACATGTGGTGTTTGGTTTTCTGCTCCTGTGTTAGTTTGCTGAGAATGATGGTTTCCAGCTTCCTGGTTCATCCCTGATGAACATCAGTGCATTCTGAGCTTTTGTAAATGTTTTCATCAGGACTGTAGTCTGAGTCTGAGAACTCGCAAAACATCTATTTTATATCTGTCTATATAAAATATATATGACAAATATAGTTGAAATACATAAAACTAACAGAGAGTTTATATCCAGAATATGTACCAAGGGTCTACAAATCAATTTTACAAAAAGATAGGAATCCTAAAAGAAATATAGACAAGAGACTTGAGCACTGTTTTCAAAGAAAGAAATGAGGATATCTAGTCATTAAATACATGAAAAGTGGTTCAACTTCATTATTATATAGAAAAATATAATTTAAAACTACAGCATGATATCTCTATGGATAAACCAGAGTGGAATTTTTTTAAAGAAGAAAAAAATATAAAGAGAACAGCAACAAAAAATAGACCACAAGTTTTGGTATGTGAAGAAACAGGAGCTCATGAACAGCTTGCAGGGGAGTGATTTGGTTAACCACTTTCAATACCAGTTTCACATTATATATAGACTCTAAAGACAGGTGTTGGGTATCAAGAACTGTTCTGGTATTTGTTCTGAGTTCTTGGAATAAAGCTTCTAAAATTCTTGGAATACTCCAAGTGATAGGAGTGTCTTTATTATTCATTGACTTCTTGGAATACACCTTAGTTTAACTGGACAATTTAGGATGGGGGCTGGTCATTAGAAAGATTAACCACATGATTAGGAGGTTGAGGCTTTGTGCCAGTTCAACCTCCAGGCAGGGGAGGATGTCTGGTGATTGACTTCAATCAGATGGCCAATGATTCAATCAATCATATGTGTGTAATAAATCTCCAAATAAAAACCCTGGACACTGGAGTTTGGTGGGCCTCCTGCTTAGTGAACACATGAATGTTGTGGGAAGGTGATGCACCCTGATTCCATGGGGAGAAGGCACAGAACATCTGCATTTGGGAACTTAACACACCTTGTCCTAGAAATGTCTTCATTTGACTGATCCTGATTTGTATCAGGATAAATAAACTGTGAGTATAGAACTTTCCTGAGTTCCGTAAGTTGTTCTGGTGAATTTTTAAAACTGAATCATTCATGGTAACACCCCTGGATTTGTAGCAAGCAAGTCAGAAATGTGGTTCAACGTAATTATTGAAACAGGGGAGACTAGGGGCCCCTAAATTTGCTGCTGGCATCTGATGTGGTAACATTCCTAATGGGAATAATGCCATTAGCTCGTGGGGCTTGCACTAAATCCAGATGGTTAGAATTATAATTGTATTTCACTACAATAGGCATACACTAAAATCCAACAAGTATACTCCTAAGCATATTCCCTAGAGAAATGTGTCCATGTGTGCACCAGAAAACATGTATAAGATGTGTTATTAGCAGCATTATTCATAAGTCAAAACCTGAATAAGTCATAAACCCAAATGCATTTTAACAATACAAGGAATAAAATGGTGTATCTTCATAAAAAGAGTACTAAGCAATGAAAATTACTGAACTACATGCAAAAATATGCCTGAGTCTTAAAAAAAATTTTTTGAATGAAAGCAGGTTACAACAAAAGAATGTAGTATTGCAATTTCCCGTATGAATAATACCAGCATAAAGTATAAGAAAACCTAAACAAGATTGTTTATAGAACCTTATATAGAGAGTTAATAGATACATAAAATAAGAAATGTACAGAAATACAAGGAAGTGATTACCATAAAATTCAGAATAGTGACATTCTTTAGAGGGAAGAGAGAATGTTATTACTAGGATGGGCCAATTAAAGAAACTAAGATGCTGACAAACATTTCATGTATTGTCACAAGTGGTGGTTACATAAGTGTTTGTTTTGTGGAAATATTTTGCTAAATATTTGATTTATGCATATTTATGTAGACTATATTTCACTATACAAAAATCAGTATCATTATTTGTTTCATAGTTTTGGAAACTTGTGAAAAGTTTTCCCACTTCTTTTCAACTAGCTTTGAACCATATTGATAGCAATTCCACAGTAGTTTTCACATAAAAGTTTGATTTGAAAATAATGATTGAAGAAGGTTATTTTGTGACAGGAGACATGCTTCCTAAAATTGTTTTCATAATTTATTTGATGAGGATACCAGTAATACATTAGCAAAGTAGAAATGGGCTTCAGCTAAGCTCCTTACAAAATGCAAATAAAACATTAGAGAGTAGAGTTCAAATAAATGGAATTTTAGGAATGTAAATTTTTCTTGTCATAAGACAAGCTTTACTTTAACCTAAGCCAGGGTCTGGGAAATTAACTAATGTTCTATAGCTCAAAATTGAAACTGCCAAGTATACTCATACTGTTATAAAAATATATGATATTTGAAATCAGAACAAATCAATGTTTTGCCAAATAAAGTAAAATAATTTAAAAATAATCTACATATTATTTTTGAGTAAATGCTGAAAGGTGGAGATATATCAATGGAAATTCTTCAAAACAGTTTTTGATATGGCTTATCACTCATTCTGCAATCATTGTAATTTTTTAACAAAATACTTAAAATATTCTAGGGAATAAGTTGTGAGCTTTATTTGATTTCATTGCTTTCTCCAAACCTCCCCAACATTTATTTTAAAATAAACTCTTTTCTTAAAATATGACAATAATATAAATATGATGTGAAAATAACCTATTATTTTTATTTGTTTTGTATTCCTATTGCTCAAATTGTTGTATAATGAATGCATTAAAATAACTTTCTTTTTGTATTTTTGAAGAGCAGCAGTTTATTGCCTAGAGCAGTATTTCTGAAATGTGGTTGCACACAGTAATTAATAGTAGATGAAAATTCTGACTCAGTAGGTTTGGGGTGTGGCCCAAGTATTTGTCTTTTTGAAAACCTCTATGAAAAAACACATGTGCCATATAATATGAGAATAAATAGATGCTATATAAATTCCTATTTATTAGTATCATTTTCTCCTTTTGGAAGCGTGTATAACTATCTCCAGTAAGAACGGTTCAGTTCTTATGATATGTGATTTTTCCCTATTTATTCTTAATTTTTATGGTAACTGTTAACTTCTTGCAGAATACAAAAACTGGGCAATTGTAATTTTTCTTTTTGATTTAGGATAATAATTAATATAAAGAATATCTCTCCTTTTCCATACTCTTGATTTACCTGGGACCAGTGGAAAATTATGGCTGGCCTTTTTTTATTAATAGGAAGTCTTATTTAAACAATGTCCAAAGTGGTTCTACATTTTTATTAAAACCTGAACTATGTTTGAACATATGCATCCCTAATTTATTTCCAAACCTTGATTTTTCTGAACCATTTAAATCAACTACCTCTCCCATTACATTAAAGCAAATATACAACACAAATGTTACATTTACTCACCTTGGTTTCAACAGCATTGTCTGAGAAGGAGTGGGACTCTTTAGAAAAGGCTTCCAGGTACACATGTACCCTAGAACTTATAGTATAATAAAAATAAAAATGCAAAAAAAAAAAAAAAAGACCGAAAAGGCTCCCAGCAATGAGGTATTTGGGGACAAAACAAGCCTAAACTAGCATATTGGGCTGCCTGACAATGCATATAGCTAACCCATCCCTTCATCTGTTTTTATGTGTAGGAGTAGCAGAACCTTTTGTAAATATTTATCGACAGCCTTAGAAGTAATTGAAAAGTACAGAATTTCAAAGTCAGACCCACATTTAAACTGACAAATACACTTGACCACTCTGCTTCATTTTTCTCATCATTAGTAGAAATAATTATGCTTTTGAGGTGAATAATTATGCTTTTGAGGTGAAATAATCATGCTTTTGAAGTATTGATCAGTGGAAGACTCTCTTGTATAAGAGGAAGGGAAAGCCATAAAGAGTAACTAGAAGAAATGGATCATGTCAACTTAAATTCAAGAGAGACTGGAAAAACAGCAAGATCATGGGAGAAAATGACATTTTGGGAGAGAAGAGCTTTAAAAATTAAAAAAAAAAAAAAACTGAGAAAAAAATCATGAAATGGGTTTTATTTCACTAACCAGAAAAATGACCAGAAGTCCAGATCATAACAGGAATATAACCAGGTAAATTCAAAGAACATTCTCAAAACTGCACTATAAATTCCTAATTTCAGGCACACAGGTATGCCTTATGATGAGAAAAAAAAATTTAAATAAAGTAAATAATTTTTAGAGTACAGGGCAACAAATGTCTTTTTAAATTTGTCCTAGAGAACCATTTGGAGAAGATTTTAGCTAATATTTGGACCACAAAGAGTATTCTCTATATTGTAATAGCTGATATTTACTGAATATTTATCATATGTCAGGGACAGCTCTAAGTTATCTGCATGTGTTGAGTTATTTAATTCTAATAATAACCCCACGAATAAATATAATCCCCCTTTTGCATACGAGGAATCTGAAATGAAGAGAAATTAAGTAAATTATCCAACGTCATCTCACCTGTCTGTAGATACTTAATATTTGACGAAAGTAATATTGATGTATACAGAATATAAAAGACAATTTTTCTATACTGTAAGTATTTCTATAATATACCAAATCATTTTCCTTTTGGTTCCCTTAGGAAAAAAATAAAATCACTAATGATTATCTCTATGTGAAATTCGTGCTGTCTTTTACAGAAAATGTATTTTTTTGAAATTTGCAATAATTACTTGTAAAAATGAATTATTCATGTACTGACAGAAAATGGGCCTTTCAATCCTCTTAAAAAATAATATAAAGTAGTGGAAACATTCTATTCTTCAAAACCAATAGCCGGCATCATTGTACCTTATAAATAAACTCAATCTTTGCAATTAATTTTCCTCAGGTGGAAAACACTTCCAACTTTTTGATCCCCAAGCACTTTAAAGTGTCTAGCTTTTCCTCTTTTCCTCCGCAATTTTTCTTCCTAACTTCACAGACTAGTCTAGGACAGGAATCATGGTAAACATGTTGGCATTGCTATAAAAAAAGACCATGAACCATAAGGTGAACAGACATTCTTTTTGTTTTACCAATTAGCTAAGATTTTTAGGATTTTCAACTAGTTAGAATGTATAAAAGGCAAACTAATTTACACGGCTTTCTATTTATAGTTTTTATATATCAGCATATTATAGAACATCACTACACAGATATAGACATACTGCAGATGGAGTTCCATCTGTTCAACCTAATTTTGGTACATGCTTAAGAACAAAGCCCAGGCATCAACCCTTAAAAATTCACTGCATTTTGACATTATAGACTATGAATGTTTTCCTTGCCTTGAATATCATTTTCTTTTCCTTGAAAATTGATTGTTTTGCTGGAAGATATGCCTATAATGTAATGTGTTATTTTTGACAAGTATTGCCTGTTACATCTCTTATATTAATTTTAATTGTAAATTTATTCATTAAAATGCTTTTGTTTGCACCAAAATTCCAAAAAAATATTGCTTTAAGTCAACACAATGAATACATAAATGTTGTCTTACTAATATTTTTGTTACTTTAATTATAACCATCTTTTTTACCAACAGCCATTTAGTACTAACTAAATTAACATGGCATTGCCTTAAAAATATAATGACAAAAAGGTAGCTTAAATCTATAGGATGCATTAGCACAAACAAATGCAAGCAAGGCACATGTGTCATGCTCTTTTGTCTTGAGAAGCAGAACCTAATGTCAGGATGGATGATTTCTAGGCTCCCTCTGCAATCTCTTCCACCATCTTTTCAGAGTGGGTTAGAAAAACAACAAACAAAATAAAACATAAATGACAGATGAAATTAAGAAAATGCTGCCATCATTGCCTCCACTGGAATGCCTACAGTTTTGGGGAATAAACTCATGGTTCAGAAATGAAGTCTCTGTATCACCTATGTCCCTCATAGTAGTACATTTACAGCAACACACCAGTTATTTGTTGTGCAATAAAATATGTTATATTGGAGGAGAGGGACTATAAGAACATGCATAATATAGGTCTGCAACTGCTTTTACATAGATAAACAATGTTTAACTTCAGTCTAGAGCTTTCTTACTTTATGATTAATAATTCTACAGACACACTTCTGTCCATCTGAGAATAGTCTGTTCTAAAGTATTCTTTACTCGAATTGATGAGAATTATAATTTATTTCAATCTTTCCTTCCATCTTTCTGCCTCAATCTCTTTTAACCCATACTGTTCCTCATATAGAGAATCTCTTGAGAACTTTTGCCTCGTCAATGAAGAAACAGTTATTTGATATTCCCCGCTGTGGAAAGATTATCAATTTCCTCCTCCCATCATACACCCATATGTACACACACACATGCACATACAGTATTCTTTTTGAGCTACCATCTGGAAGAAATTTCAGAGTCATTGAATCCCTCTTCCTTTCCCGCCTGCCCCCTTATGTTGCAAGGTATATGAAAAGGTCTGAGTTTAAAAGCTTCAGTCAGGGAGATTTGATTTTGAGTGAGATAGTTGAAGCTCTCAAAGAAGGAGCCACCAGCCAAGCAGCTGTAACAAATCAAAGTTACAGGTGGTGATCTCACACCTAGAACTTCCTGGTGGACTTGGTCACTGTCCTCACAGGTATATCTCTCTCTAAGAGCATTGCACCCAACAATTTCAGTCAAACAGTATAGGGCCATAAAAACAGAATGGAGTTTAAGATCACAGAATCCCGGTTTGAATCCTGGGTTTGAGAAGTGTCTGTTCTATTTTGTTAACCTGCTGAGATGTGTAAATCCTGTTTTTGCTCATGTCTAAACTTGATTCCCCTACTTTCTGCAACACCCTTCCTGTTATCCTTGCACCTTTATTTCCAGACCTAACTCTTATTCATGCTGTGTGTTGTGTAACATTAGTACATACACAAACACATGGTATATTAGTCAGGGTTCTCCAGATGGACACCACTAATAGGATGGATACCCATATCTATAAAGGGGAGTTTATTAAGTATTAACTTACACAATCACAAGGTCCCACAATGGTCTGTATGCAAGCTTGAGGAGCAAGGAGAGACAGTTTGAGTCTCAAAACTGAAGAACTTGGAGTCTGATGTTTGAGGGCAGGAAGAATCCAGCACAGGAGAAAGATGTAGGCCGGGGGGCTAGGTCAGTCTCTCCATTTCACATTTTTCTGCCTGCTTTATATACTCCAGCAGCTGATTAGATTGTGCCCACCAGATCAAGGGTGCACCTGCCTTCCCCAGCCCACTGACTCAAATGTGAATCTCTTCGCTGTCTCAAACGTGAATCTCTTTCAGCAACACCCTCACAGACACACTCAGGATCAATGCTTTGTATCCTTCAATCCAATCAAGTTCACATTCAGTATCAGCCATCACACATGAGATTTTAAACAAAGTTATGTTTATATCACATTTAGTAGATTTGTACAGTACTTTCTCTCTACTTCCATTTTTCTCCTATATTTGGCTTTCACAGTAAGGGTTCAGGTTTTTGTTGGTCTATTTTTTCACCAGCATATTAACTAAACATTTCACATTTACTTAAATAATTAAAATAATAACTTTATTATGTATTATTGACATATGATGATGTTATTTCCAAATTATTATGTTCTGCTGATATACACTTTTCTTTTATCAATAATATAGTACATTTTCTAAAGCCTCAGTTTAATGAGATTAACAAATATAGGTCAAGCATTTTATCCAATTTCTCGATGAAGTAGTAATTTATCTTAAAATCTGAATATAGTTGTATTATTGTATATAGTTATGTAAAATATATAAAGAAAATCACTAGTAGGAATTAAAAAGAAGGAAAGAAATTAGTGTGCAAAAGTAACATGTTTATAAACATTTTTGATAAACCAAATAGACGTATATAAACAAGAATGCTCCTACCGTCAATGCAAAAATTATACATAATTTCTTTACCCTAACGAAAAGAAAAAGGTAGATAACCAAGAAAATATTAATTGCATTTAAATTTCTGAAAGCTTTAAGAATTTAAACAAACTTAAACAAATTAAAATCCAGAAAATGATCCCCTTCTAGGGCAGAAGAGACCCACTGTGCTTTTTCCCTGGGCGAAATAGTTAAAAAGGAATAAGTTGACATTATTAGGAACAAGGAGAAACCAGCTGAATATTTTCCATAACTTTTAAGACTATGTGTGGACTAGCATGAGTGTTAACATTCTAGGGAAGTCTGAAAGGCAAAAGAAATTACCACACACCCATCACCAATTACCCACAGTTCTTCCTCATGTACTCATAAGGAAAATAAGAAGGGTTCATCAGGGTAGGCAACAAAGACCCAACCAAGCACTGCAGGTCCTGGAAAGTAGAAAGAGGCCACGAATGCCTAGGAGAGAAATGCATCATTTACATAATTGCCAATGAAAGTGGCTCTCAGCAGGCAGGAGAGCTGAAAGGTGATGGAGTGGGAAACCACACCATCAAGCCATCCCTCTGAAATCAAGCTGCTTCTCTCCGACATTAAGGCATGGTCTCCCACTCCAGCTGCTAATTCTCTTCTCTTTCTCTCCTGTCTCTGCTGGCAGAGTCTGGGGTTTTGTGGGCACAGGATGAGGGGGCAGGGCAGACCATGGTTGGTTTTCAAAAAGGCAAAATTCAAGCAGGAAAACAGTAATGTATGTTCTCTCTTTTGGCCTCAGTTCATGGCTTGAAGGTGAGGCCCTTGCTGGGGACCTGCCCTTTTCTACCCTGAATTTCCCTGCCTCCTGTTCCTATCACTAAGAGTCAGATGTATATTTATATATTGATCACAAACAAATGGAGAATAAAAAAAATTGAATACTAGTAACAAGTAAATAAAAACCAGTATCTATATATTAACACCGAAATGTGCAAATCCTCTCTTTTAAAGTCTACCATACATTGCTGAAAGAAAAATCAAAATACCTAAATAGCTTGTTCTCAAGCTATTTTTGCTCATTGAACAAAAAATTCAATATTGTTAAGATGGCAATTCACTCAAGTTGATACACAGTCAACCCTCACTATCCATGGGGGATTGATTCCAGAACACCCTCAGATACCCAAATCTATCAATATTCAAGATCCTTATATATAATTTGTAGTATTTGCACATAACCTACACAAATCCTCCTGTATAATTTAAATCACCTCTAAATTACTTATAATACCTAATACAATATAAATACCACAAAAATATTTGTGATACTATATTGTTTGAGGAATAATGGCAAGGGAAAAAAGTCTGTATATGTTCAGTACAGATGCAAACATTTTTTTTCCTGAATATATTTTATCCTTGTTGAATCCATGGATGTAAAACCCATTAGTATGGGGGGAGCTGACTGTATTAATTGCCTATAATCTCAATCAAAACAGAAGCAATCTTTCTCAATGAAAGAATAATCTTAAAATATATGTGGAGAGTTTGATACTTGAGAATACCTGAAGCAATTTTTAAAAAGAAGAATAAATGTTTAAAGCAGGAAAGAAGTTTTCAAAATATATCTCTGCAACACTGGTTCGACAATATAGTCTACAGAAAAGGATTAGTAGTCAACCCAGTGTGGTAAAAGTAGTATACTGTGAGTTGCATTTTTAGAAAAAATGTACAGTGCACACTAACATTGTCTATAGGAGTAAGGCAGTAAATATTATGTAGGGTTTAATCCATGTTTCCCAGATTTATTTGACTACCGAAACTCTTTTCTACTCACTTACCTCCTCTTAACACTCTTGGAAAGTTAAAGTAAATTGAATATTCTTTGAGAATCAGTGCTTTTTATCTCTGTAACTGAGAAAAAGACAAGATAATGGCAAAGATAATATGTATATTAAAATATTTTATAATGCTGAAATAAGCTACCAAAGTCAACAATGTGGTTTTCTTTAATGCCATAATTATAGTGTTTTGACTTTTGCGTATGGGCAACATTTGATTAAATCTGATGAAGTGCTAAATGGCTGAAAATCTACTTTTGATCCACTGGCCACAAAGCTAGACTAAAAATACAGTTGAATCACATTGACCCTCAAGAATTACATTTATCAAAGAAATAGCAGAAATGAAATTTCTACATTCCAGGAAAGAAATAACTTCTTAATAACTATGATCAGGGTGTTTGTGGCTATTCATTGAGTGAGCTTAGCAATAGAGCACAAGTCTTTATGTTACATAAAATGTCACTGTGATGGTTAATTTTGTGTCTCAAGTTGACTAGGCTATCTTAGATATTTGATCATACACATCTGGATGTTGCTGTAAAAATATTTTATAGATTGATAACATTTAAATCAATAGACTTCAAGTAATACAGCTTAACCATTCACCATGTGGACAAGTCTTGTTCAATTATTTGAAACTTTTCATAGGAAAAGAATGACTTCTCCAGAAAAAGAAGGAATTCTGCCAGCAGAGTGCCTCTGGAGTTCCGCTATAACCCTTCTCTGAGTCTCCAGCCTGCTGGCTTACCTTTTTGGACTTGCCAGCCTCTACAGTTATGCAAGCCAATTCCTTAAAATCAGCCTTTCTTCTCTCTCTCTCTCTGTCTGTCTCTCTCTCTCTCTCTCTCTCTCTGTGTGTGTGTGTGTGTGTGTGTGTGTATCTCTCTCTCTTTCTCTTTATGTATGTGCTATTTCTCTTGAGATTCCTGTCTTTGGGTATCCTTGTCTACTACAGCACATATTTCCATTCATTTAAAAAAACGATTCTTCCCTTTAATAAATCTGTAAGATGCAAAATTCTTTTGAATGTGTTATGTACAGAAATGCTATTAATCACTCCATTGAAGTCACTTTGTGCATCTGCTCTGAAACCCAAGATAATGTACTTCTAATGCACTAATGAAAAAATAGAAAGCATGTATTAAATAATGTTCTAAATGTGACCATTCATAAAAGCTTGTCATTCTGATACTAGACAATGGATATTTCAGCAAGAAATTGCATTTTAAAATTCATCTGACTTAGGCAACAATTTATCTCTAACCGTGAAAGAGACAGCAGCAGCATATTTTAAAGAGTTTTTCTTAGAAAACAGTGGCTTTGCAGCCTTTGTGTAAATGTCTTTGATGAATGAGCTAAAAGTATTGGACATTGTGTTCTACTCTCTAAGCATCTGGTTAATCCCACTATGATGCAGTTTGACTCATTACAGTCCGTTGGGAACACAAAACTTTGTAACCATTCATTTGGCTAATTGTTCTGATTCACAAGGTAAGGTTTAGAGAAGAAAGAATGAACAAATTCAGTAGGTATTCTTTATGCCCTTGTATTCCAAACCCTTTTATTTTTCCTGAGGAAAGAAAGAGTTCTTAGCTAAGTTAAAAAATATGTCTGGTTACTTAATTTTATGACCAAAATGCTCTTGGTTTATATGCCCATAAGAGAAGGATCTCTCATTTTTTTAGCATCCCCAAATTTTGTCTTATTTTAATGTGTAATAATTTATAAAGAATGCTTTGGTAGTGTTTAAGAATAAGAGTAGAAAGAGAAACTGCCTGAAAATGGGAGAATGCATGATTTTAAAAAGTAGTTTACATTAAATGGGGCACTCCAATCTGCAGTCTCAGTAGAGACACAGCAACAATAAGAAATGAGATTGTGTTGGTACTACCCATGAAGTTAGGAGAACATCGCTTCCTATGAAATCCTTCCTGGCTAATTCAGGAAGTCATGGGTGGTGCCATCTCTTTCATCATCTCCCCCTCTCTTCTAGTTTTGTTTACTTTAATACTCACAATTCCCTCCAAACATGCTCTTCTGTGCTATTTTTTTCTATTTCCAATAATGGATGCATTGCTTAAGTTCGTTCTCTGATATTTTGCTTAATCTTAAGTAGGTTATAATGTTGAAGGCCCAAATAGTCTTCAGTACTTTATATTGACCATATAAATATACTCTGCTACTTCGTGCATAAAAAAAAGGGCTACATATATTCTTATTTCCAAAATTTCCCAGATTCCTGCATCCTAAATTCTCAGTTTCCATCTCCTCATATGGGCATTTCATAATACAGGAAGAAAACTCCCCTTCCACTTTTGAAATTAATGTTACTAGGGCTCTACAGATTTCTAAAGGAAAGTAACAATATTTAAAATGCCATTTATGAAAAGCTCACAGTTATCATCACAATCAATGGGAAAAAATGTGAAAGCTTTTCCTCTAATACCTGGTATGAGGCAGGGATGCCCCCATCACCATATCCACTCATCATAGTACTGGAAGTACTAGCCAGACTAATCAAACAAGAAAAAGAAATAAAAAGCATTGAAATCGGAAACAAAGAAGTAAAATAATCCTTGTTTCCAGATGACATTATACTTTTTGCAGAAAACTCTAAAGATTTCAGAAAAAAAACTGATAGAACAAATAAATGAATTCAGTAAAGTGTCAGTATACAAAATCAACACACAAAAACAAGTTGCAATCTGTTATTCCAACAATGATCTAGCTGAAAAAAGAACAAGAAAAAAATTCAAGTTATGACAGCATCAAAAGAATAAAACATTTAAGAATAAATCTAAAAAAAGAAGGGAAAGATCTGCACATTGAAAACTATAAAGCATCGATGAAAGAAATTCAAGAAGTCACACACACAAAAAGATAGTCCATGTTTGTGGACTGGAAAAAATAATATTGTTTAAAAAATCCATGTGAACTGCCAGGCACAGTGGCTCATGCCTGTAATCCCAGCACTTTGGGAGGCTGAGGCAGGCAGATCACAAGGTCAGGAGATGGAGACCATTCTGGCTAACACAGTGAAACCCTGTCTCTACTAAAAACACAAAAACAAAATTAACCAGTTGTGGTGGCAGGTGCCTGTAGTCCCAGTTACTAAGGAGGCTAAGGTAGGAGAATGGCGTGAACCCAGGAGGTGGAGTTTGCAGTGAGCTGAGATAGTGCCACTGCACCCCAGCTTGGGCGACAGAGAGAGATTCTGTCTCAAAAAAAAAAAAAAAATCCATTCTAGCCAAAGCAATATGCAGATTCAATACAATCTCTATCAAAATTCTAATGACATTTTTCATAAAAATAGAAAAACAATTCTAACATATGTATGAAACACAAAAGACATCAAATACCAAACAATCTTGAGAAAGAAAAACATAAAGTTGGAGGTATCATATTTTTTTATTTCAAATTATATTACAAAGGTACAGTAATCAAAACAATATGTTACTAGCATAAAAATAGACACATAGACCAGTATAATAGAATAGAGAATCCAGAAGTAAACTTAAGCATATACAGAGAGTCAACTAATTTTCACCAAACCCACTGATTTGTTATGGCTCTGTATCCCCACCCAAATCTCATCTTGATTTGTAATCCCCAAGTGTTGAGGGAGGACCTACAATCTTCACGTGTCAAGAGAGGAATATGATTTGATTATGGGGGCGGTTTCCCCCATGCATTTCCCGCAATAGTGAGTGAGTTCTCAGGAGACCTGATGGTTTTATTAAGGGGCTCCTCCCCCTTTGTTTTCTCCTCTCTCCTGCCACCTTGTGAAGATGGTGGCTGCTTCCATGCAGGGGCCTTTGAAAACAGTATGTTGAGAATAGACAGGGCTCAAGGACAGTATCTCCAATTGAACTTTTAATGAAGTCCCGTAGGCGCCAAGAAGGCGGGCAGATAAGGAAGAGCATAGAAACAAGGAACTGAGTAGAAGGTTACATGTGGGAAAAGAAAGTTTGTTTTGCATTGCATTCTTTCAGCTGACGTGGGGTTTATGGAGTATAAATAAAGTGAGGCGGAGGCTCTGAGTGTGGCCGCCATGTTCTCTGTGTGTCTTTGTCTTTTGTGTGTTCTTTCATTCTCCACCACCCCCGGCACGGACCCCAACAAGTGGCGCAGCGAGCAGGGTCAGCACCGGTGAGTACGGGAGAACAAGAAGGGGAACCCCCTAGGGGCGGGTAAGGCCCGGATATTGTTAAGGGGAACCTTCTTAAGCTTTCATTATGGGAATTCCATCTCTCTGGCCTCAGAATATTTACGGCTGTTTCAAGGACTGTTGCTGTCTATAGGAGTGGAAGTAAAAGAAAAAGACTTTGAAGCGATTGTTTGCCCATGTTGAACAACATTGTTACTGGTTTCAGTATCAGACTAAAGTGCAGCTGAATTGGAGAGAAGAGTTACAGGTAGAAAAAGCTCTGCTTAGAGCTCTCTAGTTAGGGGATATTATGCCTCTAAAATTGTGGACCTTGTGTAACTCTATCACTCAGACATTAGAGTTACTTGAGACTGATTCAGAGTGTGGTAATGTAGCCACAGGAGGAAAGGTATCTGAGGATTTGGAAAAAAAATAAATCTGAAATGGAGCCCATTTGTGCCAGGATAACAGAGGATGGGGGTGTAGCAAAAGGGGGAGAAGAGAAAAAGCCAGCTCTTCCTTCTTCTAAGGGAAATTCTGACATGCAAAGTATTATGGAAATGCTTCAACAAATATTACAGATATATTCTTCTAATTCACCTTTGTGAGCTTTCCCTGTTTCTTTTCCTTCTGCCCTGTTAAAAAAGGATTTTCCAGAGCCTCCAACCCCCCGGCTTCCTTATCTTTGCCTTTGTTTGGCAAAGTTGAAGCCCTGTTCACATCAGACATAGTTTAAATTTATACTAAACACCTGTTTAATATGTCAAAACCAGTGTATATGTATATCTTATTGTTTGTTAAAATATTATGAGTATTTCAATAGTCAATAAATAAGCACATTAATATTAACTATTAATATTACTATAGTATTAATAACCCCAACAATGTGCACACAATTTTTCTAGGAAATTGTTATGTTATAGGGGTGCATAGGTTCCACCAATTTACACTCCAAACAGAAGTTGAGTATTCGAGTTGCTTAACACATTAACTACCTCTTGATATTTTCTGTGTTTTTAAATTTTAACCATTGTATTGTGTATGTGATTCTCAATTTGGTATTAATATACATATTTCCTAGTGAGTAATGATGTTAGACATATAGGTTTATTGTCATTTCTTTGTTCTGCTACTTTTGGTTGGGTTATTTGCCTTTTCCTATTAATATGTTGGAATTCTTTATATTTGGGGATATGAGTATTATTATATATTATATATACTTTTAATTAAAAAAAAAATTTAAGGAGCTGGATCAGTTTCCAATTATTTGTGCTTCTTTTGCTCCTAATGCTCAGTTTTCAAATGGTGGCAATAATGTCCAATTTAATGCCTTACAAATTAAATTTTTAAAAGAAATGAAAGCTGCCATTTCTAACTATAGATCTCAATCTCCTTTTATCCTTGGTCTTCTTGATGTTTTTTAATCAGAAAATTTGATAATTCCTATAGACTGGAAGACTTTGAGGGAAGGCTTTTCTTGATCGTTCTCAGTGGTTACAATTGCACAGCTGGTAAATGAACAAGGCGCATGTACAGGCTAGGAAAAATGTTATGTGTGATCCCCCAGGACCCACTGAGGAACAACTCACAGGCACGGGCCAATATGCTACTCTTAATGCTCAGGCTGGTCTAGATGATGTTGCCTTTACTCAAATCAAGACTTTGTTTTTAAGGGCCTGAAATAAGGTAAAAATAACAGGAAAATCTTCCCTTTCCTCTGTGAAGATTTTACAGGGCACAAATGAACCCTATCCAGATTTCGTAGCCCGTCTTCAGGATGCTGTCTTGAAAATTTTGAGTGCTGGCTTTGCTTCAAAAATTTTGTTACAAACATTGTCTTTTAAAAATGCTTATGCTGACTGTCAAAAATTGTTAAAATCATTAAAGGCCAATGGGGTCAATTTAGATAAATATATTAAAACTTGTGTTAGTGTTGGAGGGGCTATTTATAATGCTCAATTATTTGCTGGAGCTTTGTCTAAAGCCTTAAAAGGAAATAACAAACAAGGTATTTGCTTTCAGTGTGGTAAACCTAGACATTTCAAAAAAGAATGTCATAAAAATTGAACACTTTTATCCCTCGAGGCAGAAAGCTGCCTTCAGAGGTGTACAAATGTTGTAATAAAGGTCGACACTGGACAAATAAATGTCGTTCCAAAACTGATAGAAGTGAAAATTTACTGTCTCCTCTCCTGGGAAATGGGAGTCAAGGCCCACAGGTTTGAGGCCCCAACAATTACAATACAAGTCTACTACAATATTCAGTGAGCAATGGCCTACAACATTAAGGAATAAATTTAAGTCCTCCTTAAGGATCCCACACCTTACCCCAGTTTCTCAGCTTTATGTGGCATCTAAGCAGAGCGCCGCTGCTGACTTAGCTATTACTCAGCCTTATACTTTGTCTCCTAATAGAGGAGTATATAAATTAGCTATTAGAGTGTGTGGCCCTTTGCCAAAAGGACATGTAGGACTTTTGTTAGGTCAAAACAACAGTGCTATACGGAAGTTAACGATGATTCCAGAAATCATTGATCTTGATGTTACTAATAAAATTCTTATTATGGTACAAGTTTCACAATTTATACGCCTAGAGGCAGGGGAACGTATTCTCAATAGGGAGGGTTTGGTAGCACAGAAAAAACTGTGTTTTGGGAAACTTTAGTTTCTAATCAAAAGCCTTATGTTCATTGCATATTAATGGAATAGTTTTTAAAGGGTTAATTGATATGGGGGTAAATATGTCTATTATTTGTTTAAATTAGTGGCCTATACAATGGGAAAAAAGATAAGTTTCAGTTATACTCACTGGCTTGGGTGCTGCTTCTATGGTTTATCAAAACGTAGAACCTTTAACCTGTGTCGGTCCTAAAGGTCAACAAGGTCCAATGTTTTTTTATATTATTCCTATCAATATTAATCTTTGGGGACAAAATCTTTCATAACAATTTGGTGCTTTTTAAAACATTCTTCATATTTCCTCAGCTGTCAAAAATATGTTCAAAATGGGCTACAATCCTTTAAACTCATAGCCACTGTTCACCAGCCTCAAGTTTTATAATTAAAGTGTAAAACGACCACTCCTCTTTAGGTGAAACAGTGGCCATTATCTAAAGAAATACTTAGGATTTTAAAAGAGTAAGTCAAAAATCAAATGGCCGAAAGGAATCTAAAGCCACGTACTTCTGCATGGAATTCCCGTCTTTGTCTTGTTCTTAAAACTATAAATGTTTACATTCAACCTAGGGGAAGTTTACAGCCCAGTCTTCTTAATCCTGCCCTTATCCCACAAAGTTAAAAATTAATGGTCATAGATCTCAAAAATTATTTTTTCTCTATTCCATTACAACCTCAAGATTGTAAAAAGTTTGCCTTTATTATTCCTAAATATAATAATGGACAACCTATTCAAATATATCAGCAAAAGCTTCTTCCCCAGGGTATACTTAATAGCCCTACTATATGTCAAAAATTCATACATAGGACTTTAAATCCTGTAAACAATCAGTTTCTAACTGTGTTAATTTATTATTGTATGGATCTTCTCTGTCCCTGTTTTTAATAATTTTCAGCCACTTTCTCGATATCAATGGAAAGTTTTACCTCAAGGTATGTTAAATAGCCCTACCTTGTGTCAAGAATTTGTCCATAGGGCCTTGGATCCTGTTCGAAAGCGTCATCCTTCTGTTCTTTTATATCATTATATGGATGACATTCTTCTTGCTGCACCCACCAGAAAAAAGCAGCAAGATGCTTTTGTATCATTACAAACTCAGCTTTCTTTCTACTCACTTAATATTGCCACAGAAAAAATTTAACTGGATTTTCCTATTCAATATTTAGGTTATACCTTAAGAACACAAAATATTCGACCCCAAAAAATTCAAATTCGACGTGATCATTTAAAAACATTAAATGATTTTCAAAAGCTTCTAGGAGACATTAATTGTATGCGTCCTGTTTTAAGAATACCAACATATCAGTTATAACATCTTTTTTCTATTCTAGAAGGAGACAGTCACTTGGACAACTCACGCCATTTAACTCCTTTGGCTTTACAGGGACTCCAGCTTGTTGAAGAGCAACTTCAAAAGGCCCTTCCTTTTGTTTATTTCATACTTTACCTTCTCCCACAGGAATGATTCATCAAACTAATTGACCACTAAAATGGATCTTTTTGTCCAATAAAATATCTAAACGCTTGGCTACTTATATCGATCGTTTAGCTGAACTGATCATCAAAGGACGGCATCACTGTCGACAACTTTGGGGAGGAAATCCTTCCTTAATTATCTCTCAATTCACTCATAATCAGATCACTTATCTTCTTGCAACTTCTAATTCTTGGCAAGTTGCTTGCACTTCTTTTGTTGGACAATTTTCTACCCAATATCCTAAGTCTCCGATCTTTTCATTTTTTAGGCAACATTCTGTGTTGCCTTTCTCACCAATTTCTGTATTTCCTGTTCAAGGTCCTACCTTTTTTACTGACGCTAGTAGCAATGATAAGGCTGGATATTGGAGTGTTCATCAATCTCGAGTTACAGTTTATCCTTATCCCTCGGTGCAACAGGGAGAATTGTTTGCTGTTCTAATGATCTTACTTGATTTCCCTACTACTGGTTGTAACATTGTTAGTGATTCTCAATACGCTGTTTATGTTACTTCTTATATTTCTCAAGCCACTTTACCTCTTTGTGCTACTTCTTCTCTTCAAAAACTCTTTTCCTTGTTATCTTCTACTTTGAGCCAACGTCGAGCTCCTTTATTCATCACTCATCTTCGTTCTCATTCTCAACTTCCTGGACCATTAGTTCATGGTAATACTCAGATTAATTCGCTTTTAATAGGCCACCTACATGCTGCAGAACAAAAATATACTCTACATCACACTAATAGTTCTGGCCTTCAACGACGGTTTCATTTAACTTATAAACAAGCTCGTTCTCTTATTTGAGCTTGTCCTTCCTGTGCTCCTTTGAGCATTCCATCCTTCCATCCTGGGGTTAATCCATGAGATGTCCCTTCTTTTGGACAATTAAAGTATGTTCATCATACCATTGATACCTTTTCTCATTTTCAATGGGCCACTCCGTTGCCATTTGAGAAAGCTGATTCTGTTATTACACATCTCTTGGTTTGTTTTGCCATCATGGGCATTCCTCTTATACTTAAAACTAATAATGTCCCTGCCTATGTCTCTCATAAATTACAAATTTTCTTACAGCAATACAATATTCATCATATCACCGGTATCCCGGGCAACAGTCAAGGTCAAGCCATCATTGAGCGCGCAAATTTAACTTTAAAAACTCAACTATTAAAACAAAACAAAAAAGGGAAAATAAGCCCCCCAGAAACCAGATTTTGAAGGTTCTTTTTACCTTAATTTTTTTGAATCAATGGAGACAATTGCAAGACTCCGCTGTCGTAACCCATCTTTCCTCACCTCCCTCGGTGATAGTCCCCGCTAACAATTTAAAGGTTTGGTATCCTAATGAAGAAGGTAAGTATGTTCAAGGGCAAGTTCTAAAACAGGGACGGGGCTATGCTCTTGCCCTTACAGGGAGCGGACCTGAGTAGTTTCCTACAAGATGATTGAAACCCTGTTGAAAAGAAAACTGGATTCAGCATGCATTTCTTCCTTTGTTAGATGTGCCTCGGCGGGGGACTTATTTCTCTTACTGAGGCTTTGTATGAATATTGGACTTATATTCCCTTTCCGCCCTTGTATCAGGGAGTCGCCTGGGAGGAGGCGGAAATTAAGGTTTTCACCAATGACATTACTTGGATGCCGTCCCCCTATATGGACAAGGACAACATAGAACGGGAAATAGGAATTATAATCAGCACATACCAGTTTGGAGTGGAAGGACTTCCAATATGTATGGGAAATAGTCCTCATTGTCTCCGAAAATTGCATGAAGCCTGGGCTGTTCGCTATAATCATAGTCATGTGGCTGCTAAAACTGTTATTATTGTAACCAGAAGCTTTTAATATAATCATACTGTATATAGTAATGAAACTATTCCTAGTTCTTTACTTTTTTGTCCTATTCTAGAGGTTTCTCCTAATATTGAGGTGCTGGAGTAACAACAATGTCGGGGAACTAAACCCCGGATTTTATTAGAATACAGTGGAATGTAAATAACTGATTGGAGTGTGCACGGTGATTTTCAAATAAAATTTAGTCACATACCTTTGAAATGACACTGGGTAAATAAAAGGATTGCCGCTAACAGTAATGAAACCTTGGTATGGCATGAAGGAGGCCTAAAGTACAGAGTCATCTTTGGAAGTTGTTAGCTGCAGGTGATGCCATTAGCACTTTTGTGAGGAATATGTCCCTTAATCTTTCTAACCCAACTAACTCCTTTCATATTCAGTTGTATCGAAATTCCTCCTGATATATTATTGATTGTGTCCGTAAGCCCTACCTATTATTAGCAGGGAATTTGACATGGGATAATGATACGGGGATTGTTAATTGTACAGATACGTGTACATTTTTGTCTTGCCTCAATCATTCCTGGTGGCACAACTTTACTGGGGATATTTATATCCTCAGGGCTCGTAAGGAAATTTGGGTATCTGTTAACCTTATGTGACCATGGGGGGCATCACCTCTTGAAACTTATATTTGGACTTCTCTTCAGCGAACCCGCCATGCCCTTGGACTTATAATTGCCTCGGTGATGAGTCTTGTTGCCATCGCCTCCACTGCAACCGTAGCAGGACTCGCTCTTCATCAAAGCATACAAAATGCTGAATTTATGCAGCAATGGCACGAACAATCTCACCGATTATGGCTTCAACAACGAAACATTGACTCTCAACTTGCTGAAAGATTGGACAACATGGAGCAAGCATTGACATGGCTTGGAGATCAGCTCACTGTACTCAGTACTCGGATGACATTACAATGTGATTGGAACTCCACTCAATTTTGTGTAACACCTGTACCTTTTAACATCTCTCAAAATTGGACTGTAATCCAAAAATTATTAGTAGGCCATAAAAATATTAGTTTGGACATCCAAGAGCTCACTCAGAACATTTCCGAAGCATTTCGACAACAATTACATGTGTTGTCTGGAACCGTAACCCTGCAGAAGCTGGGTCAGCACCTTGCTGCTTTTAACCCATGGACCCAGATGAAAACATGGATTTCTACAATCTCTGGAAGTATATTGCTTTGGGCACTTGGATTGGGTCTACTTCTTTTGGTGATTTGATGCTCCCTCCATCGCCTCCAAAAACAAAAGAAAACACAGGAACAAATACGGGCTACCTTTTTAGGACTGAGGCAAAACAAAAACAAAAAGGGGAAAATGCAGGGGCCTTTGAAAACAGTATGCTGAGAATAGATAGGGCTCAAGGACAGTATCTCCAATTGAACTTTTAATGAACTCCCGTAGGTGCCAAGAAGGTGGGCAGATAAGGAAGAGCATAGAAACAAGGAACTGAGTAGAAGGTTACATGTGGAAAAAGAAAGTTTGTTTTGCATTGCATTCTTTCAGCTGACGTGGGGTTTATGGAGTATAAATAAAGTGAGGCGGAGGCTCTGAGTGTGGCCGCCATGTTCTCTGTGTGTCTTTGTCTTTTGTGTGTTCTTTCATTCTCCACCACCCCCGGCACGGACCCCAACACTTCCACTTCTGCCATGATTGTAAGTTGGCTGAGGCCTCCCCAGTCATGCAGAACTGTGAGTCAATTAAATTCTTCTCTTTATAAATTACCCAGTCTCAGTAAAGTTCTTCATAGCAGTGTGAAAACTGACTAATACAGTAAATGAATACCACAGAGACTGGGGTACTACTATAAAGATAACCTGAAAATGTGGAAGTGACTTTGGAACTGGCAGAAGTTGGAATAGTTTGGAGGGCTCCAGAGAAGACAGGAAGGTGTGGGAAAGTTTGGAACTTATAGAGACTTGTGGAATGGTTTTGAAAAACATGCTGATAGTAATGTGGACAATAAAGGGCAGACTGAGGTGGTCTCAAATAGAGATGAAAAACTTCTTGGGAACTGGAGCAAAGATCACTCTTGCTATGCTTAGCAAAGACACTGGTGGTATTTTGTCCCTTCTCTTAGAGATTGGTGAAACTTTTAACTTGAGAGAGATGATCTGAAATTGGAAGTTATGTTTAAAAGGGAGGCAGAGCATAAAAATTTGGAAAATTTGCAACCTGACAATGTGATAGAAAAGAAAACCCCATTTTCTAGAGAGAAATTCAAGCCAGGTGCATAAATTTGCATAAGTAATGAAGAGTAGAATGATAATCACCAAGATAATGGTGAAAATGTCTTCAGAACATGTCAGAGATGTTGGTGGCAGCCCCTCCCATCACAGGCCAGGAGGCCTAGAAGGAAAAAAATGGTTTCCACAGCCTGTTCCAGGGCCCTGCTGTTGTGTACCCTGCATCCCAGATGTTCCAGCTCTGGCCATGACTAAAAGGAGCCAAGGTACAGCTCAGACCATTGTTTCAGAGGGTGCAAGCCCTAAGACTCTGTGGCTTCCATGTGGTGTAGGGCCTGTGGGTGCACAGAAGTCAATAATTGAAGTTTAGGAACTTCAACCTAGATTTCATAACATGTATGAAAAAACTTGGCCATCCATGCAGAAGTATGCTGCATGGGTGAAGCCCTCATGAAGAGCCTCTGCTAGGGCAGTGCAAAGGGGAAATGAGGTTGAAACCCCCACACAGGGTCCTCACTGGGGCACTGCCTAGTGGAGCTGTGAGAAGAGGGTCACTGTCCTCCAGATCCCAGAATGGTAGATCCACAGATGGCTTGCCCTGTGCACCTGGAAAAGCCACAGTCACTCAATGTCAGCATGTGAATGAGCTAACCAAGGCCATGGGACCCTACCCCTTGCATCAGCATGCCCTGAATGTGAAACATGGAGTCGAAGGAGATCATTTTGGAACTTTAAGATTTAATGACTGCTGTGCTGAATTTAAACTTACATGAAGCCTATAGCCCCTTTTTTGGTCAATTTCTCCCATTTGGAAGAGGAACATTTAGCCAATGCCTGTACTACTATTGTATCTGGGAAATAACTAACATGCTTTTGATTTTACAGGCTCATAGGCAGAAGGGACTTTCCTTGTCTCAAATAAGACTTTGGACTGTGGACTTTTGAGTTAATTCCAGAATGACTTAAGACGGCATGATTAGTTCTGAAATGTAAAAGACATAAGGTTTGGGAGGATTCAGGGGCATATTGATATGGTTTGACTCTGTGCACCCAAATCACATCTCAATTTATAATCTCCATGTGTCCAGGGAGGGATTTGTAATCCACCCTTGTAGAGGGAGGGAGATGATTGAATCATGGGGGCTGCTTCCCCCATGATATTATCATGATAGTGAGTGACTTCTCATGATAGCTGATGGTTTTAAAAAGGGCTCTTCCCCCTTAACCTTCTCTTCTTTCTCCTGCTGCCTTCTGAAGAAGGTGCCTGCTTCCCCTTATGCCATGATTGTAAGTTTCCTGAGGTCTCCTTTGCCATGTGGTACTGTGAGTCAATTAAACCTCTTTCCTTTATAAATTACCAAGTCTCAGGGAAGTTCTTCACAGCAGTGTGAAAACAGACCAATACACCCACTAAGGAGGCACAGTGGAGAAAGGATAGTCTCTTCAATAAATGGTGTTGGAAAAACTGGATATCTATATGCAAAAGAAAGAAACTTTATTATCCAAAACACAAAATCATTTCAAAATAAATTAAAGACCTAGATGTAAAACGCAAAACTAGAAAACTGCTAGAAGGAAACATAGGTGTATAGCTCCTTGATATTGGCCTTGGCAACAGTTTTTTCTTAATATCAAAAGCTCAGGCAACAAAAGAAAAATAAAGAAGTGGAACTATCAAACTGAAAAGCAAC
The DNA here is from genome assembly GCF_003255815.1 of Theropithecus gelada. Classification (NCBI taxonomy): domain Eukaryota; kingdom Metazoa; phylum Chordata; class Mammalia; order Primates; family Cercopithecidae; genus Theropithecus; species Theropithecus gelada. The sequence continues at coordinate 52,091,102 of NC_037683.1, read as the reverse complement.
TGCACAACAAAAGAAATAAGAATTACAAGAAAAAGGCAGCCTATGGTTTGGGAGAAAATATTTATAATCAGTATATCTGATAAAGGCTTAAGATCTAAACCATGTAAGGAACTTTAACCAATAGAAAACAAAACCAATAACAAATAGTCTAATTAAAACTGCGAAGACACTGAATAGACATTTTTCCAAAGAAGATGTACAAATGGCCAACAGTTACATAAGAAGGTGCTCAACATCACTAATCCTTAGAGAAACGCAAATGAAATCCACAATGAGATATCACATCACAACTATTAAATGACTAGTAACTGAATGTTGAAAGATGACAAGTATTGATAGGGATGTGGAGAAAATGGAACACTTGTATACTGTCAGCAGGAGCATAAATAAGTATAGCCATTATGAAAAACAGTATGGAAGTTCCTGAAAAGAATTAAAAATAGAACTTTAATATGACCCTGAAATCCCTTGGTTGAGCATATACCCAAGGAAATGGAAGCAGCACTGCATAGAGATATTTGCCCTTCCATGTTCATTGAATTGTAATAGTCAAGATATTGAAACAACCTATTTATTGTCAAATGAATGGATAGATTTATATATATGTGGCCAGGTGCGGTGGCTCATGCCTGTAATCCCAGCACTTTGGGAGGCCAAGGTAGGCAGATCACAAAGTCAAGAGATCGAGATCATCCTGGCCAACATGGTGAAACCCTGTCTCTACTAAAATTACAAATAATTAGCTGGGCATGGTGGTGCATGCCTATAGTCCCAGCTACTTGGGAGGCTGAGGCAGCAGATTGCTGCAACCGGGGAGGCAAGGGTTGCAGTGAGCCAAGATCGCACCACTGCACTCCAACCTGGAGACAGAGACTCCATCTCAAAAAAAAAAAAAAAAGACATTTTGTATATGTATAATAGTCCTATATATATAATGGACTGTTACTATTCAGGATTAAAGAAGGAGATACTGCTATTTGCAGCTACATGGATGAACCTGGAGAATATTATGCTAAGTGAGATGAGCCAGAAACAAAGAAAAATACTATATCATGTTGCTTATATGTGAAATTTTTAAAAAGTGGAACACATAAAAACAGAAAATAGAGCAGTGTTTATTAGGGTCAGAGAGAGAGAGGAAATGGACAGAAGTAGGTCAAAGGGCATAAATTTGCCATCAGGGAGAATAAATAAATCTAGAGGTTTAATGTACAACGTGAGAAGTATAGTTGATAATGTGCATTATATACTGAAAATTTGCAAAAAGGGGTAGTTCTAGATGTTCGCAACACACATACACAGAAAAGGTAACTATGAAAGGTGATTGACATGTAAATGTTTTCACTATAATTATTTTACTATGTATATTTGTATCAAAAATTCATATCAAAACATGCTGTATACAACAAATATCAAATAAAATAAATTTAATTAAAAGAAAATAATATTTGAATATATACACTGATGCTCTCAAAATAATCCTTTCATATTTTCTGGCACTTAGAGATTTTCAATTACTTTAGGAAAATCTCTTTCTCTTGAAGACATCCAAAGCATTAAAAAAAAAAGACCAATTATAAATAACTTAATACAATGAATTTGTCCTACCAAGTCAGCATTCTGTGATGTCTGTATTTAAAATGTGTACACAGCTCCATTGCCTCAATGGCTCAACTGTTATCTGTGTCCTTACTACATAAATAAAGTGAGTAGGCAATGATCTGCTTGAACCCAGTGCCAATGAATGCGAAATCTGGAAAATGTAAATGACGCCACTCAACGTTCCATTATGGAAGCAGTATACCTTGAGAGGATCAACAAGGGAGTTAGTTTACTATAAAACACCTGTAAATATTAGTGTGGCTTTTAATTAAAATATACTATTACATAGTACCACTCACAACAAGTCAATATCTGGGATAGAGATAAGATTTTACAAAATTGAATTTTATGATTCCAAGGACAGAAACTCAAGGTCAACCTATTTTATGCTAAAAAAAAAAAATAGCTGCAATGTAGAGAGTAAAAGATTCATTCTCAATTCAGAAAAGCATGTTACTCTTTATTGAGCATTGATTATGTGCTAGGCATGGTATATACATTATCACTGAATGTTCTATAAATCCAAACATGCTAACTTATGTAATATTTATACTTTGCACCAGGTCTTGAGGTAAGTAGTAGTATTAATTGCAGTTTATAGATGAGGAAACTGATGTATCCACAAGTAAAGTAATTTACTCGTGATTCTTCTGGTTAGTTACAAAAGCCAAAATTAAAATAGAATTGTTGGCAGCCATGCTTCTTAAGACATTGTAAAGCAAAAACTCAAAATATTCAATAAATAATGAGATAAACTGAGCTTAATTTCACTAACGTTTATAACTTTAAAATGTAGTTTTGACTGAGAGACATGTATTTTAGTTTGAAAAAAGAAAAATTAAGTATCAATGTAAAATCCCATCATCTAGTGAAACATTTTAAACCCAATTCTCTTTGGATTACATTTAAAAGATTTATGAGAACTTAGTAGCCAAAATATCAGAAAAAACTACTAAGGTATGCTTGCTTTTATTTAAAAACATGACAGAAAGAGCAATAAATTTTTTTCATTTAGTATTTTTTGAAAATAATTTCCCATATATCTAGTAATTCATCATAATTTATTATTTTATATAATATAGGCTATGGAAAACATGAAAACACATAGCTTGGTTCAACTAATATTTAACACTTAAATAGCTCATGATTCTTCTCAAATAAACCAAAAATTTTAAAATTTTGCAATGATGGAGGCCAAGTAATAATTTAGTTCCTTTGAAATTACAATTTTATTTTCTATTTTCAATTCCTAAATTTTAAAATTTGATTTATTTTCCCTTTGTAACAGTACTAATTTTAGAAATAAGAAAAAGCCATTTAAATAGCAATAAGATATTATTATTAATTTTAATTTACTTATAGGTTGAGTGACAAAATCTTTATCAAGTGAAAATAAAATTTCACAATAAAAATGAACTCCCTTGATGGAATAATTTTGTTTCTGGACTGGCCAATTAAGAACTAAATAAACTCACTCTTCTGTAAAATTATGAGCAAAACCACTAAAATCCAACATTTCAGAATTCTGAAAATTGATCAAAACTACATGACATACTGAAAATCATCTATCCAAAAGAAATTATAAACCTTCAGTAAGACAGCGGAGTCTGAAATGCTTTGACTTGGGAGTATTCTTATATCCTCTCTTTCTCTACTGCTCAGTGGTATGGTAGCCAAAAGCCAACAGCCTTGAAGTAAGCAGCAGAAAGAATAAGTTTGGAGCTGTGTTGAAAGCATACTTCTCAGAACGTCATAATCATTTTGTCCAAAGCTGCAGGTCCATGAAAATGTATGGGTATTTGCTTTGACTCTGGGTCAGATCAAAAGAAAGGGCCCTTCCCCAGAGCACTAATAAAACATTAACAATATGCTGGCTATATTGAAGCCACCTAAGATTATAATTTCAATTGAGGTAGACAAGAGTCAGAGTCTGGAGAATTAGACAACCATAAGGGACTTTGAAAACCTCTGACATGTCCCTGGGGATCTAATAAGAAGTTCACATTTCCAGAAAAAAAACTTGAAAAAGAAGGCCCCATTTAGTCATCACTTGTTGACCTTAACGCCCTGTGCAAAGTTAAAGCTAAGGCTGTCTTGTGACCCTCCTGAAGTTTGAGCACCTGGCTTCTCACACTGATTCCTTGGACAAAAAGTGAGGAACAAATAGGCATAATTTTAAGAAAATATTCTGACCAATCACTGGCTGGCCAGCAATTTATACTGAGGTATGATACCCTACAGAGCTGGGGCTTAAAAATAATCCCCCAAAAATTAAAAAATGAAAAGCTAACATGTAACTCAATGGACACAAGGGATGAGAATGAATGATCTAGATAATTAGCCCAGGAAAGTTTACAAACAAATCACCAAGAATAAGAAAAATAAGAACAACAAAAAGTGATATCAGCAAAATGGCTGTCTAAGTACTTCTGGCATGTTCCCCACTCCCACAGGAAAGGAAGAAGGCAACAAATAAACAGATTTCTCTGGCATGTCAAATGGAGAGCCCTGGAGTGCAGCATAGGAGTGGAGATTCACCCGTGGTGACTGGAATTTCAGAAGGGAATCATGGAGGCACCTGGCCTCTGCATCCTCATCTACCTCACTTAAATTGTGTTTGCCTGTAGTCAGGAGGAACTTCTTGTGGGGAAAAGATAAGCAGAAGATCCCCACCAGTGCCTATTGCCAAGGAAAACACTTACAGCTCTTACAACAGGACAATTCTACATTCTGCAAAAACTCTGAACCAAATATGAAGAGCTGGGGGAATTCACACAACTAGATTGCCCCAGAATAGGAGCATAAAGTGTATACTCCTGACCCCAACCTTCCCACTATGAGCCAAGCTGAAGTAGCACAGCACTATCTTTATATCAAAGCCACCTCTGGAGTGTGCCCTGCCCTAAGGGCCAGTAGCTACTGCACTTCTACAGCACAGGGGATCCATCTTCGTTACCTCAAGCCCATATAGGTGGCTGAACACTATAACCCCAGCTATATGGAGCTTGAGCCCAAGATTAGTTGTGACTCTGGTCCTGTACAGCCGGGATAACAATCATAATTGACTACACTTCCCAGCCACAGAAGCAGTCTCCCTTTCTTGCCCAGGGTGAACCTGCCTTTGAGCCAAATAAACTGTTTCACACTCTATCCCAACAGGCCCCAGAGCTTCTGAGTAGCAAATATGCCCCTCCACCAGCAGAGTGGCTATACACCCATGCTTAGGATGTTAGAAACAGCTTCAAGCATCACTGTGCCCCACAGACATGCCCTTGGCCTGTCTAATATCCCTATACCCCTAATAAGAGTCTGAGAAACAATCTCATAGGACACTCCTGGAAGGCATGTTCCAGGCCAGCCAAGAAGCTATGAATCTGCATACTGGGCCTTTAAAACAGCCCTACAGGCTGCCCTCAGCAGGCACGTCCTTGAATCAGCCAAGCAACCTTGCACTTACCTCGAAGATCTGAGAAACAGCACTGTGGATCACATCTAGCAGGCATGCCCCCAGGCCAACCAAGCAGTCCTGTGCCCATGTCCTGGGCCAACAAAACAGTCCTGTGGGCCAGACCCATAGAATGCTTCCAGACCAGCCAAGCAGCCATGAAGCTGTATTGGGAGCATAAGAAACAGCCCTGTGCCTGCCCCAAGTGTATGTGTCACCAGGCCAGTCAAGCAGCCATGCTCCAAAGTCAAAGAACTAAGAAATGGCCTAATAGTTCATCACACTACCCTATGCCTGCCCCCAAGCACACACAGCCTCAGGGCCAGCTGAGCAACCTTGCACCAATATCTCAAGCCTGAAAAACAGCCCCATGGGCTACTCCTTACAGAAATGCCCTGGGACCAGCTGAGTAAATATGCAGCTACGTCTTAAGCCTGAGAAACAGCCTTATGAGTTATTACTAGCTGACACACACTTAGGCAAGCCAAGAAATCCTGGCAGGTACATCCCTAGGTCATTCAAGCAACTGTGTGCCTGTGCTTCCAGTCAGAATAGCAGCTCCATTGCCCCAACCCCAGTGAGCCAGATCCTAAGTCAGATGATCCTCCTATACCCCTGACCTGAGAAACAGCCCAGCAAGCCAACTTCTGGAAAAGCCACACCACCATTGCCACAGGTTCTCTTAGCCTAGGTCACTGAGAAACTTGCCTATGCCACTAATGTAGACTATAGCTGAAGAAACTACTTGGAGATTACACTACTGCCTCTACCCAGAACCAAGACCAACAAACCCCACAAAAGCAACACCCCAAGACCCATTCATACACATACATCTTTTTACATGATACCTACTCCATAAAATTGGAAGTACTGAGCAACTTTCCACCTGATGCATAGCGGTCAGTGCAGGAACACATCAATCATGAAAAAGCACGGAAATGTGTCACCTCTAAGGTAAACAATAATTCTCCAATAACCAAACCCAGTCATAAGAAAACATGAAATGTCAGAAAAATAATTCAAAATTATAATCTTAAGGACATGTAAGCAAAGGCAGGTAGACTACTCGATTAAATTAAAAATGCAGTTCATAATTTGAGTGAGACATTTGACAAAGAGGTGGACATAAAAAAGAACCAAACAGAAATCCTAAAGTTAAAGAATTCAATGAATGAAATAAAAAATACAATTGAGAACTCCAACTACAGACTAGACCAAGCAGAAGAAAGAATTTCTGAACGTGAAAATAGTCTTTTCCAATAACACAGGCAGACAAAATAGAAAAAATAATGAAAAAAATAAAGAAAGGCTACAGGATTGTATTAGTCAGTTTTCATACTTTCATAAAGAATCCTCGAGTCTGGGTAATTTACAAAAGTAGTTTAATTGCCTCACAGTAACACATGGCTGTGGTAGCCTCAGGAAACTTACAATCATGGTGGAAGGTAAAGGGAAAGCAAAGCATATCTTACATGGTGACAGGAGAGACAGAGAGAGAAGGAGGAAGCACCAGGCATTTATCAAACAACTAGATCTTGTGAGAACTCCCTCACTATCATGAGAACAGAATGGAGAAACTGCCCCATGATCCAATCACCTCCCATCAGGTTCCTCCCTTGACACATGGAGATTACAATTCAAGATGAGATTTGGGTGGACATATAGAACCAAACCATATCAAGGATTTATGTGATACCATTAATCAAATAAATATGCATATTATGGGAATTTCAGAAGAGAGGTGAAAAGGTGAGGAAAACACATTTAATGAAATAAAAGCAAAAAACTTCCCAAGTCCTGAGAGAAAAATGAACATTAAGGAAGATAGATATCCAGGAAGGTCAAAAAAGTCTCAAATAGATCAAGCCAAGCAGGTCATTTCTGAGACATCATATACTCAAATTGTCAAAAGTGAAAGGCAAACAAAACATTTAGAAGTAACATGAAAAAAACATCAAGTCAGACATATAGGAATCTCTTTTAGGATAACAGTGGATTTCTCAGCAGAGATCTTACAGGCCAGGAAATAACGGGATGATAAATTCAAAGTACTGAAAGAAAAAAATGACAACCTGTCAGTCAAGAATGTTATACCCAGCAAAACTATCCTTCTGAAATGAAATAGAAACAACATATTTCGTACACAAGTAAAAATGAAAGAAATTCATCACCATTACACCAGGCTTACAAGAAATGCTAAAGGAAGTCATGTTTGGAAGTATAAAGATAACAACTATCATTATTAAAGTATGTGAAACTATAAAAACAAGTTGGTGGAGCTGATACACAAAGAAGAGAGAAAAATGAATGAAACATATGATTACAAAAAATCACCCAACTGCAAAAATAAACAGTACAAGATACAGAATCAAGGTATATAAAAAACAACCAGAAAACAATAAATTGACAAAAGTAAGTCTTCACCTATCCATAATAACCTTGAATATAAATCCAAATGTATTAAATTCCCCAGTTAAAATATATAGAATAGCTGAACAGATTAAAACAAAACAAAACAAGACCCAACCTATGCTGCCTATAACAAATTATCTCACCTCAGAAGACTCATATATACTGAAAAAGAAGGGATGGAAAAACATGCTCCATGAAAATGGAAAGTGAGCAGGAGCAACCATAGTTATATCAAGGTAGATTTGAAGTTAAAAGCTGTAAAAAGAGACACAGAAGAAAATTATATAATAATAAAAGAATCAATTTCGCAGTTATTATATTTGGCAAGTATATATGCGCCCAACATTGGACCATCCAGACATGTAAGGCAAATATTATTAAAACTGAAGGGAGAAGTAGTCCTCAATATATTAATAGTTGGGGCCCTTAACACCCTACTCTCAGCATTGAACACATTATCTAGGCAGGAAATAAACAAAGAAACATTGATTTTAAATGTACCATTGGGAAAATAGACTTAAGATATTTACAGAACTTTTCACTCAGCTTCAAAATAACACATATATTTTTATCAGTGCATGGAGCATTCTTAAGGTTAAGACACATGTTAGGACATAAAACAAGTCTCCACAACATTTTAAAAAATCACATCTAGTGTCTTCTCAGATGACAATGGAATAAAACCATATACCAAAAAAATGAGAAATAAGAAATATTTGAAACTATACAAATACATAGAAATTAAACAACATGCTACTGAATGATAAATAGGTGAGGGGAATAATTAAAAATAAAATGTATTTAAATTTTATTGAGACAAATGAAACTAGAAATGCAATGCGTCAAAACCTTTGGGACTCAGAAAAAAAACAATACTAAGAGGAAAGTTTAGAGTGATAAATGACTACATCAAAAAGCTAGTAAGATTTCAGATAAATTACCTGATAATATCTCTTTTAAAAAGTGAGAAAAAACCGAAAATTAGTAAAAGAAACAATAAAGATTAGAGCAGAAATCAAAACAAAAAGTTAAGTAAAAAATGCAAAAGATGAACAAAAAAATTGGTTATTTGGAATGATAAACAAGATCAATAAACTATTAGATAGACATAAAAAGACACAAATAAATAAAATTAGAAACAAAAAGGAGACATCACAATAATTAGCACCAAAATACAAGGTATTAATAGAGACTACTTTGAACAACCATACACTAACAAACAAGAAAATCTACAGGAAATGGATAAATTCCTGTACAAATACAACCTACTGATGTTGAACCAAGAAGAAATAGAAATCCTAAACAGGTCAATAACAATTAACAAGATGGAATCAGTAATAAGCCTCCCAACAAAGAAAAGTCCCAGATTATATGGCTTTACTGCTGAATTTTACTGTATCTTAAAAAAAATTATGCCAACTCTTCTCAAACTATTATGAAAAAGTGAAGCAGAATAAATTTTTCCTAACTCTTTTTATAAGACTAGCATAACTCTGATACCAAAACCAGACACACTCACACACACACACACACACACATGCACACACACACCTCAGACCAATATCTTCAAAGAACATAGATGAGATGCAAAAATTCTCAACAAAATATTATCAAACCAAATTCAACAACACATCAAAAATATAATACACCATGATCAAGTGAGTTTTATCCCAGGAATGCAAGGATGGTTCAACATATGCAAATCAATAAATGTCATGTCATCCATCACATCAATAGAATGAAGGAGAAAAACTATATCTTTATCTCAATAGAGATTCATGAAGATCATTTGATAAAATTCAACTTCACTTATAAATTTTAAATAATATTAAACAAAAAAGAATAACAAATTTTAAAAGAACAAGAATATACTTTGATTAGGTAGATGTGAGTATCAGATTAACTATAATATGTTATCAAAACTGTTCAGCTTTTAGAAATAAATAAGAGATGTGCAAAGACATAGGAAAATATGCCTGAAACACAGGGTAGCAGAAAGTAGCTATTAAATGACCCTGAGAAGGCTTAGATTTTAGGCTTCATAGAGATTTTAAATGATCTATCAAAATACATTAATAGAACTAAATAAATTATATCTAACAATAAAACCATCAGAATGCTGCCTCATGAAATAAAGAATATTAGTAATGAGATAAATGCCAAGACTAGCTTGGTTGGGGAGACCCTAACCCAGCAGTGCTAGAGGAATTAAAGACACACACACAGAAATATAGAGGTGTGAAGTGGAAAATCAGGGTTCTCACAGCCTTCAGAACTGAGAGCCCTGAACAGAGATTTACCCACATATTTATTAACAACAAGCCAGTCATTAGCATTGTTTCTATAGATATTAGATTAACTAAAAGTATCCCTTATGGGAAACAAAGGGATGGGCCAAAATACAGGGATGGGTCTGGCTAGTTATCTGCAGCAGGAGTATGTCCTTAAGGCACAGATCGCTCATGCTATTGTTTGTGGTTTAAGAATGCCTTTAAGTGGTTTTCTGCCCTGGGTGGGCCAGGTGTTTCCTGCCCTCATTCCAGTAAACCCACAACCCTCCAGCATGGGTGTTATGGCCATCGTGAACATGTCACAGTGCTGCAGAGATTTTGTTTATGGCCAGTTTTGGGGCCAGTTTATGGCCAGATTTTGGGGGACCTGTTCACAACAGATAAAATTATAAGAAAGTATCAAATAGAAATTCTAGTAATTAAAAGTATAACTGAAATGGAAATTTACCAAAATTTCAACAACATATTTGAGCTGGCAGATGAATTAATGAACAACACTGAAGATAGGTCAATAGAGACTATTCAGTCTGAGAAGCTGGCAGATGAATTAATGAACAACACTGAAGATAGGTCAATAGAGACTATTCAGTCTGAGAAGCAGAAAAATATATGAACAGATCCTCAGAGACATGTGAGCCCATACAAATTGTATCAACATCCACATAATGCAATACCAGAGAAATGACTAGAAAATTTTTTAAAGAAGTACTTTCCAAAACACTCCGAAATTGTATAAAAGATACTAATCTTCAAATTCAAGAAGCTCAGATATAATAAATTTACCTGCAATTCCAGGTAGAATAAGTCTAACAAGTTAATCGATGACAATAAATGAAAAATACAAATCCTTGAAAGCAGTGAGAAGGATTAACTTAACATATTGCAGAGATCCTTGTAAAAGTAATAACTGACTTCTCATCAGAAACCCTGGATATCAGAAGACAGTGGAATGACATGTTCAAAATATCTCAGACTGTAAGCTGAGAATTCTATATCCAGCTAAAATTTCATGTAAAAATAAAAAAGAAGTTAAGACATGCCCAATTAAACAGAGAGAAAAAGAGAATTTCTTGCTTGTAGACTTGCCCTGCATGATACATTAAAGTAAGTTCTTTAGGCTGAAATGAATAAAACACTTTATGAAACTCAAATTCACATCAAGAAGTAAAGTGCAACAAAAAATAACTACAAAGAGGGCTGGATGCAGTGGCTCATACCTGTAGTCACAGCACTTTGGAGGCTTAGGAAGGAGATTTGCTTGAGCCCAGGTGTTTGAGGAGACCAGCCTGGGCATCACGGAATAGCCTCATCTATACAAAAAAAAAAAAAAATTAGCCAGGCATGGTGGCACATGCCTGTAGTCCCAGCTACCTGGGGGAGCTGAGACCAGAAGATTGTTTGAGCCCAGGATGCGGAGGTTGCAGTGAGCCAAGATTACACCATTGCACTCCAGCCTGGGCAACAGAGCAAGACCCTGTCTCAAAAAAAAAAAAAAAAAAAAAAAAAGAAAGAAAGAAAAAAGAAAAAAGGAAAAGAAAACTACGAAGATAAATATAAAAGCCAGTGTAAATGTGGTTTGTTTGTATTCCTTGCCTTACACTGTTTTAGATGACAGCTGCACAAAATAATCATTATAAAACAGAGTTAAAAGATTATAATGTATAAACATGCAATTTGTACAGCATTAATAGTAAACAAAGGAGAAAATAGAAATATTGGAGCATGTTTTCACATACTATAAAAATTTACTGTTATTCTGAACTAGATCTTTTAAAATTAAGATACTAATTTCCATCCCCATAGCAACCACAAAAAGAAAATCCTCAAACTTTTAGCAAATAAACAAAGCAATTAAAATGGTATGCTAGAATGTAACTATTTAACATAAAAGAAGATAGTAATAGAGGAAAAGAGGTAAAAATACGTGATGCATATAGTAACATATAACAAAGTAGATGTAAACCCCACCATATCCAATCAAAAGGCAGATATCCACGGAATAAATAAGTTATGATTCAACTCTATGATCCCTATGAGAGACATGTTTTAGATTCAAAAAACAAAGAGGTTGAAAGTAAAAGGATGAAAAAGTTATAATATGCAATCAGTAAACAAAAATGAGCTGCAATGCTACACTAAGACAAAGTAGAGTTAAAAGTGTTTGTAAACAATGAGAAAATTTTGTAATGATAAAGAGATAAATCTACCTTTAAGATCTAATAACTACAAATGCATTTAATAAAGCCCTCAAATTCTGTCAGCAAAACCTGACAGAATTGAAGGAGGAAGAAACAATTGAAAAAAAAATTATTAGAGACTTCAATACTCATTTTCAATACTAGATGGAACAAGTAGGAAGATCACCACAAAATAGAAGGCTTAAATAACTATTGTGATTGCTTCCCAGAGACAGAATAGATGCCTACACACTCAAATTTGACTCAGATATCAAGATTGATAACACCACCTGTGTACCAGGAGGGCATAAAAAGGATCTTTTTTTTTAATTTAAGATATTTATTTTAAAAAGGTTACACTATGTTTTTTGTTTGTTTGTTTTGTTTTGTTTTTAAATGGGCTCTCTGTTGCCCAGGCTAGAGTCAGTGGTGCAATCTCGGTTCACTGCAACCTCTGCCTCGTGGGTTTGAACCCTGCCTCAGTGATTCTCCTGCCTCAGCTCCCTGAGTAGCTGGGACTACAGGCATACGCCACCATGCCCAGCTAATTTTTGTATTTTTAGTAGAGACGGGGTTTCACCAAATTGGCCAGGCTGGTCTCGAACTCCTGACCTCGTGATCCACCCGCCTCGGCCTCCCAAAGTGCTGGGATTACAAGTGTGAGCCACTGCTCCCAGTCCTCACTGTGATTTTTATACACGGTTGAAAACAGTGACTTTTATTTATTTAAAAGCAGCAACAGTTCCCATTACTCTCATAATGTTATATTCAAGCCTTGATTTAGTTCCAGAAAATAAATAGGGTACATTTTTAATATTTCCCTAGCTCTGTCTGCTATAAGAGAATTTCAGAGTATGAAGGTAAGATGAAGCAAGACATAGAAGAACATTTTTAGATACTGACCATTTTTCCTTGTAATTTGAAAATTTAGTTTCTTTCCCAAATTCTGTACTTGTATACATAAAAGTAAATTTCTATTTTAGTAGCTCTAAAATAACTAGGTGAGAGAAGATTAGTATCCATAATAGTAAATAGCAAGTACTTCGGCAAGTCTGAATTAGAGTACAAGTGAAGACATCGACAAACAAACTTTTTCTGTCTGTCTCCTGAATGTGGTATGGTATTTATGTTAGAATTAAAGCATCACAATTAACTGATTGTAGGGTGCTGGTCGGCAATCCATCAACAGGTCTACCCCAACAGATGTGGAGACATGTGGAAAAAATATGTTAACCAAAGTGGTCAGGAGAACAAAATACAGAAAACACCATAAAACTGAGGACATTATCTCTTCTTGTCTGAAAAACAGGGGTTCCCCGGAGTACAGGAAGTATTTGTCAGGGGAGTGCTTCTATTCTGTTATCACAGGAGGGCTTGAAGCGGGTTCCGGCCATTCACACACATCTGGCAGCAGGGAATCATATTCACTCCGTCATATTCTTTCTTTAACATATTTGGCCTTGTCTTCAGGTTCTGGGTATTGGAAAGCCATTTTGTTAGCATATAGGTATTCTGTAACTTTAATAGCAATGTTAATAGAAACTTTCTGAATATTAGCAAGTGGTGGGTAAAGTCTCCCTTGGGCTAACTTTTCATCCGTCATTTGGCTTGTCAATGCCTTTGCAGCTTCTAGGAAAACATTGTCACTAATATGCTGGGTGTTACAGAGAATAACAGCTAAAGATGCACCTGGAAAAATATATACATTGTTTCCTTGATCTGGTGTAATGATTCTCCCATCTGTGAGTTTCACTGGCCCAAATGGACTGCCACTGGCAAACAAACACTTGCGCTCTGTAAGTGTATATGCTTCTTTGGCCGCGCACTCTGCCTGTGCTATAGGATTACTTAATGTAAATATTACAGGCCTTTCATTGATAGGGGTCATGGCTCTGATTACATCAGGAGTGAAAAGATGGCCAGCACCTGCAACTCCAATTGTAGTTGAAGTCCTCATTGTATTCACCACATCTTCAAAAGTATCAGGTATGCTCTCTGGGACTGGGTAAGTAAATGGTTCCTGATGACTATCTATTTTTGCTTTCTGCCCCTTAACTAATAAACCATACTTGTCAAACATCCAGATTTTCTTTTGTGCCTCTTCTTCTGACAGGCCATTTTCTACCATAGACATACTTTTTTGAGATTTGCAATTCCAGGAGTAGTCTCTCCTGTTCCAAGGAATAAGATTTTGTGTTTGGAGACTGGTTTATTAATAACTTTTTGTGTTGCAAGAAGATCTGCTAGAGCTACTGCAGCTGTCCCTTGAATATCATCATTGAAAGTGCAGTATTTTTATTGATGTTTTTTCAAGAACCTGAATGCATTATGATTTCCAAAATCTTCAAATTGAATGAGTGTGTTCCAGCCATATCTGTCAGTAATAGCTTTCATAAACTCATCAATCAGGTCATCATACTGTTGTGTGCGATCTTGTTTCTGGTACAAGCCTATGTAAAATGTGTCTTTTAAGAGTGCGATATTATCAGTTCCCACATCAATACACACCGGTAGGCATCTATCAGGCCATATTCAGGCACAAACTGTATACAAATACATTTTTCCTACTGGAATTCCCATTTCATAGACACTCAGCTCTCCAAGACCCAGAATTCTCTCTCCATCAGTCACTAAAACAATCTTAACATGATTTTCTGGCCACTTATCCACAATTGATCTAATATGACCTCTGTCTGAGATCGACATAAATAATCCCTTAGGTCTTCTAAAGATGTGTCCATACTGGGAGCAGACAAGACCAACTGTTGGTGTATATACAATTGGCATTAAACTCTCAGTGTCATCTTGAAGTATTCGATAAAACAATTTCTCATTTCTTTCTTGTATTTCCATTATGTAGATATATGTTTCCAAAGGGCTAGTCATTTTTTTCAAGTTTCTGTGGAATCCTAAGGCTTGAATATCTTGTGTCTGTATTTTGGGAGGTAGAAGCCCTTGAAGACCAAGCATTTGTCGTTCTTGTAAAGTAAATGCCATTCCCTTGTTTGTTCTTGGATTCAGCATGAATGGCTTGCCTTTTTCTTTTATGTGCAAATGTCGACATGCCAAAGTACAAGTGGTGGAAACTACTCTTAACCCCGGACAACATCTTTTCTTTCATCAGAGGTCTCACCACACGACAGTTGGTGCTGCGGACGAAGAGGCTGCACCCTGCCTCCCGCCCTGGTGATGCTCAGCTCTCGCATCTCCGGGCCCTCCCCTTCTGCGAGCCTCCTGGAGTCCGCGCCAGCTCAGGCTCGCACTGGAGCGAGAGGTGCCACACTCTGAGGTAGACCCGTGAGAGCGGAGGGTGAGGGGGGGCAGGGCCGAGTGGGCATGGCCCACTGGATTTTTTTAAATGTAAATTATCCTTTTCTATTTTTAATTTTTTTTTCTCCTATTGAAGGTATTTGCCATTTTCAATTAACTCATATGACTTCTTTATAAATTAAGGTAATTAAAACTTTACATTATCTGTTACAAATATTTTTCTCTCTTTTTCTTTTTCTTACTCTATTAGCCATAAATGATTGATATCATGTAGTGAAATACATCAAAATTTTCATTCGTGGAATATTTTTTGAATATATCTATGGTGTCCTATTTTCCCAGGTTCATACTTTTAACTGCATGTTTGTTATCTACATTTGAATATTGCACTGATACCGCTAATGTCTCACATGGAGACATCTCATGTGATGCCAGCCTTAACTTTACCCAGAGCCCTTGGTCAATTGTCTCTACACTTTCACATTAGTTATCAGATAATGTGGTTTGAAACTCTGTCCCCACCCAAATCTCATGTTGAAATGTAATTTCCAATGCTGTATGTGGGGCCTGGTGGGAGATCATTGGATCAGAAGAACAGTTTCTTATGGTTTAACACCATTCCCCCTAGGTGCTGTCATCACAATACTGAGTTCTTATGAGACCCAATTGGAGGTCTCAGAAGAAGATATGAGGGAAAGATTGGAACTTCCTAGAGACTTGTTGAATGGTTGTGACCAACATGCTGATAGTGTTATGGACAGTGAAATCCAGACTGAGGAGGTCTCAGGTGGAAACAAGAAATTTATTGGGAAGTGAAGTAAAGGTCACTTCTGCTATGCTTTAGCAAAGAGCCTGACTGCATTTTGCCCCTACTCTAGGGATAAGAGAATTTGAACTTGAGAGTGATGATTTAGAGTATCTGGTGAGAGAAATTTCTGAGTAGCCAAGCACTCAAGATGTGCACTGGCTGCTTCTAACAATCTATGCTCACATACATGAGTAAATAAATGATCTGAAACTAGAACTTATATTTAAAAGAGAAGCAGAGGGTAAAGGTTTGCAGCCTGTCCATTTCATAGAAAAGAAAAGCCCATTTTCAGTGGTGGAATTCAAACAGGTTGCAGAAATTTGCATAAGTAAAGAGGAGTCAAGTCCTAATAGCAAAGACAATAGGGAAAGACCTCAAAGGCATTTCAGAGACCTTTGTGGCAGCCCCTCCAATTACAGGCCATGAAGCCTAGAAAGACAATGATTTTGTGGGCCAGACTCATGACCCCACTGCCCTGTGCAGCCTTGGGATGCTCTCTGCTTCCCAACCACTCAACCTCCAGCCATAGGTAAAAGGGGACAAGGTATTGCTCAGGCCACTGCTTCAGAGGCACAAGCTATAAGTCTTGGTGGCCTCCATGTTGTGTTAAGCCTGTGGGTGCACAGAATGCAAGAGTCGAGGTTTGAAAGACTCCACCTAGATTTCAGAGGATATATGGAAATGCCTAATGTCCAGGCAGAAGCCTGCTTCAGGGCAGAGCCCTCGTGGAATCTCTACCAGGGCAGTGCAGAGGGGATATCTGGAGTTAGATCTCCTATTCAGAGTCCCCACTGGTGCACTTCCTAGTGGAACTGTGAGAAGTGGAGCACCATCCTCCAGACCCCAGAATAGTAGATCCACCAACAGCCTGCACCCTGCACCTGAAAAAGCAGCAAGCACTCAATGCCAGCCCCTGAAAGAAACTGTGGGGGCTGAAATTGTCAAAGCCACAAGGGTAAAACTGCCCAAGGCTTTGGGAGCCCACCCCTTGCACTTGTATGACATGGTGAGACATGGGGTCAAAGGAGATTATTTTGGAGCATTAAGAGTTAATGACTGTCCTGTTGGGTTTCAGATATGCATGGGACCTGTAGCTCCTTTAATTGGCAGATTTCTCCCTTTTGGATTGGGAGTAATTACTCAATGCCTTTACCTCTAAGGTATCTTGGAAGTAACTAACTCGTTTTTTATTTTACAGGCTCATAAGTGGAACAGACTAGCCTTGTCTTAGATGAGACTTCAGACTGTGGACTTTTGAGTTAATGCTAGAATGAGTTAAGACTTTGGTGGACTGTTGGGAAGGCATGATTGTATTCTGAAATGTGAGAAGGTCTTGAGATTTCAGAGGTGCCAGGTGTGGAATGATGGTTTGCCTCTGTGTCCCCGCCCAAATCTCATGTTGAAATGTAACCTCAGTGCTGAAGTTGGGGCCCAGTGCGAGGTGATTTGATCATGGAGGTGGGTTCTCATGATTTAACACCACCCGCACTTAGTGTTATCATCACAATAGTGAGTTCTCATGATATCTGGTTGCTTAAAAGTGTGTAGCACCTGCCCCTTCTCTCTCTTCTTCCTGTAGCAGTCAGGTGAAGCTCCTAACTCCCCTTTGCTTTCCAACGTAATTGGAAACTGTCTGAGTCCTTCCCAGAAGCAAAATCCACTATGCTTCCTATATAGCCTGCAAATGTGTGAGTCAATCATGACGCTTTTCTTTATAAATTACGCAGTCTCCAGTATTTCTTTATAACAGTGTGAGAATACACTAATACATCAAGTTAGTCTGATTTTAATCCAGTCAATGGCTGAGGCAACAAACTCACTATGAGAACAGCCAGACAGTGCTTTACAACTTGCCCTTAATGCTATGCTTTATTTCCCATCCCACAGCTTCTCTACTATTTCTGAAGCATATACCATATTCTTATTGCGCATAAATACAAAATTTGGAGGTATCGAGTAGTTACTACTCTTGAGGTTAATCTGTGATTGCAGAAAAAGAATTGGTGGAGAAATTCATATCCCTTCTTCCTCCTGGACCTCTCCTTTGCAGTGCTTTGTATTATATGACCTCTTGGAAATCCTGTGAGTTTGAGTTATTGATAGGAGCTTGACCCAAGAATCAGATAACCCAGTTATGCACCAATATTTGTTCTTGTTCCTTTCCTACCTTATTTCCCCTTTCCTTCACACTTGCTTCTCAATGATTGCACTTTCGAACAGCACATTTACACGTAAACTTTTGCTTCAAGCTTTGATTTCTGAAAATCCCATATTAAGTAGATGTCCAATAAAAAGTCATTAATATGTTAAATATAAACATTTATTTTCTTAAACTTGCTTTTTCTAATGTCTATTACATCTTATTAAATGACGACTCCATTTTTCAAGGACCTTGAACTCAGAATTTTGAAGTCATTCTTGTTTATGCTCTTCTTCTCATATTCTACATTTAATTCGTGAGCAAATTCTGTTGTATATTCCTTCAAAATACAAGTACAAAATGACCCTCTCCATTCACACCACAATCTCTCATATTCAAACCACCATCAACATTCATTGGTATTTTTTTCATTATTCTTCTATTTGGTCCCATTGTTTTCTTTTTTTTTTTTTTTTTTTTCTACAATCTATTTGCCATATGCAGGGGAAAGATGCTTTTTAAAAAGACACATTGTATCATGTCGCTACTCTTCATTCAGTGCTTCA
This sequence comes from Theropithecus gelada, assembly GCF_003255815.1. Taxonomy (NCBI): domain Eukaryota; kingdom Metazoa; phylum Chordata; class Mammalia; order Primates; family Cercopithecidae; genus Theropithecus; species Theropithecus gelada. Next base: position 52,072,391 of record NC_037683.1, on the reverse strand, counting down.
AAGACTTTATACTTGCTCAGAGTAAAGCTGTGACCTTACAATAACTTATTAAAGTCCTACTTATTTTAGCCCTTGTTATTTATCTAACCTCATTTTCCTGCTACACATTCGGTCTTTTCCCCTAGTCACAGACCTCCTTGCTGAATGTTAAATATGCCAAACGCCCTCCTTTTTAATGGCTTTTTTACTTGCTATATATTAATACATTGTTAAATAGATAATTCACAAATTTTTTTTTGAATAGTGTCTCACCCATGTAGTAATAGAATAGTTATCACTTGTTATGACATTTTTAGATTAGAAACTGTTATTAGTGTTAGTACCTCAACGTTATCATAATCAGTAAAATGTGGATGTTTTGTTCTTTTGAATATATGTGAGAATAATATGATAGGGTGGTCAATACCAGAAAAACATTATACAAATGCTAATAATTATTTCAATATTTAACGTGTTCATTGCACTAACAATCACTTTTTTCACATTTCTAAATTTTTACTATCATACATTTAGATGACTAAATGTTTCATGGTTATAGAGTTCAGCATGTGCCTATGTTAATATGTTACTTCTCCAATCACCTCCTCTTTCATTCCCTTTCCATTATCTAATTACTATATCCACTCCTGGTCCATTTCCTCCTTCATTCTAGCAACTATTCCATTGCTTTTTTAAAAAAAGTCTCCATCACCATTATTTTTTAGGTTCACTTCTCACTTTTCTAGGTTCTTTTCCATTTCTCATCTTCTTTTTCTAATATCATGGGATTTCTCAGCCAGTGTTTGATAGCCAAGTTTGGAGTTGTCTGTTGCCATGGATACTGTTTCAGCTACTTGCCCACAGGAGGGAGCCCTCTACTTGTTAAAGGTATGTTGACAGCAGCAAGACGTTTTCCTGGTAAAGGACAGTGGGGCCGGGACTAATGAGCAATAAAGATGTAAATGGCTTATTTTCCCATAGATAGTGTACATCTCATGCTGGTTCAAGTATGGCATTTTGCACTTTCACTAGACTTACATCAGAAACATACAAAATAGGTACTTATATGGCAGAGTATGAAAGGCATCTACATTACCCCAATATTTCTTCTCACTTTCTTTTACCAGTCATGTTTATCTCTTTGCATTAAAATATTAAAATCTCTCGTTAGGTAAAAAGAACCTAATGGAAATGAACATCACATAGGATAGTTATCATGGGAAAGAAATAAAAATCAAAATGAGTGGCTCTCAAAGAGGGTAAAGTGTAAATGGGAAAAAGCAGCAGAATTCTCTAGATAATTGTGAAATTTTTTTGTAAGATTTTATCTCGAAGACTAGAATGCTTGAAATAAAGGAAATTTCAAGGCCGGGCGCGGTGGCTCAAGCCTGTAATCCCAGCACTTTGGGAGGCCGAGACGGGTGGATCACGAGGTCAGGAGATCGAGACCATCCTGGCTAACACGGTGAAACCCCGTCTCTACTAAAAATACAAAAAACTAGCCGGGCGAGGTGGCGGGCGCCTGTAGTCCCAGCTACTCGGAGGCTGAGGCAGGAGAATGGCGGGAACCCGGGAGGCGGAGCTTGCAGTGAGCTGAGATCCGGTCACTGCACTCCAGCCCGGGCTGTACAGAGCAAAACTCCGTCTCAAAAAAAAAAAAAAAAAAAAAGGAAATTTCAAGTTAATCTCTCCACATTCACAGTTTTTTTGGGGGGCAATATGTCAAGATAAAAATGTTTGTATTCAGGGTTAAAAGAGTGATGTGTAAGTTGGGAGACCGGGAAATATTGTTTCACAGTTATCCGCCACTGTCAGTCCCATAGATACACTATAGTTACTCTGAAACCTTGAAGTTCTGGAAGATAGAATTCATCCTTCTGCCTTCCCAGGCAGTCATTTCTGCTCACTCACCTACCCCTGCTGAATGAGATTTGGCTCATTGTGAGTTTACAGTTTACAATTATTTCCCTGGCTACACACTTTTCATAACTGACTAATTACAATTTACAGTAAATAGGAACACAAGATTATGGTTATGCCTAAAATAGAGTATGCTGCCTTCTCTAGGCAAAAAATTTAAAAAGGTGTTAAAAATCCAAAGAAAGTGTTTAAGTAAAATATGAAGAAGAGGACATTGGATAGTCAAAGTTGGTGGGGAAAGAAGCACAGTTCTCTTAAAACATGTTAAGTCTGATGCCTTGTATTTCTTAAGAAACAAAAGACATCTATCTGTCCAAATTAATGTGGGGATGAAGTTGGCGTAAAAATAAGAAGGCAGCAATTGAAACCATATCTCTTGTTGTGTTTTGACAGTTCTGATCACAAATGCTCATTTACAATAAAGAGTATTAACTTAAAGCAAATGATTAGATTATACTCACATAAAATAAGTCCTGTATTTTATTATTGAAAAGCATTCTATTATTGAAAAAGCTTTTTATGGTAGAGAAATAGAGATTTAGGATGGCAGACCATCTTCATCAACCCTAAATTGATGATCATAAAACATATATTAAGTGTAAAAAATGGAGCTGTAATTTCAAATATAGATGATTCAAAACAAAGTGAATTTGATGGACTTTCTGCTTTGTTCATTTTTATTTTTACTCCTCCTTTAAGCAGGATTCTCAACTTTCACATTGCATATCCAAATACTTCCATTTTAAAATGCTGCATTCTATATGTTGATGCTGGAAATCTATGTTATTTGAGTACCTGAAAATAATTTAAGAGCCAGAAATTAATGATAGAGACCAAAGTTTTCAAAAAAGATTATAAAAAGAAGAGATTCTTACTACAAAAAAAGTCACTATTTTCTATAACAACTAGGACTAAGGGAAAAATTATTTCATCAAAGCAGCATCACATATATATTTGAAGCACTTATCTGTTCTCTAACTCAGTAAAGATTTCACAGATTGATTCTTTTTTTCTCATTTAGCTCTAACAGTCAGAGAAAAGTAGACATTTTAAAATAATAATAATAATGACACCATAAATTTAAATAACAAAGCAGCTTTTTTTTTCCCCAAAGTAACCCAACAGAAGAGGTATATAGCTGAGATCTCCATGGACTTATCAAATAAAGGAAAACGTGCTCTATTTGTAGCTAAGTTTTGTTTGGGGGGCGGGGGGCGGGGGATATGTTGGATGTGTCTGGAGGCTCATTAAAACCCTCTAATAATTTTCAAAACATGCTAACTGCAGACAGAGGTTGAATTCTAAAACTCTTTTTAAAAATTTTGTATATAAGTCATCACAGAAGCAACACAGAAGCAAACAAATGATCAAAATGGTGAACAAATTAACTGAAGGGTAATAGTCACTATGCAACCTACCTATATCTCTATAAAATAACAAAAATGCTATCAGCACATGACAAGAAAAACAACATTTAAATAATTGAGGAAAAATCTGCTTAAAAATTCTTGCTGAAATGTTTTGGTTTCACCTGAGCAAACCATCAATTCAATGATCCAAAGTGATTGAGCTGATTTTATCTCAAAGCACAATACCTGTGAGCACAGTCTTATTTTGAAAAACAAAATTACATATAGATACATATACACATATATGTGTATTATTTATTTAATCTATAATTATTTAACCATATTTTCATTAGAACCTGTTTAACTTATTTAGATTTGCTAGATAATATATGTGACTTTAATTTAGACTACTAAAAAGTGAATTTGTTTTACTTTTTTAGTATGAGAGTAAAATATTATTTCAATGTAATTTTTACATGATTGCTGATTCAAAGTGGCAAAAATAAATTTTTTTGAGCATGAAAAATTTAAACAGTTATCTATGAAGTCTGGGCTTTGGACAAGTGAGTAATTGGCTTGATCTTTTTGTCCTTTCCTACACTGTTCACCAATTACACATTTTGCTTTTGAAAACCAAGGTGGGAATCTAAATTACAACAGGTTTTTCTCACTTGACCTCTCTTACTTTGCTTACAGGCTTTAGAAAGATAATTACTTATTTACATCAAAAGGCTTTTGCTAGGTTATTTAAAAAACAAATCTGTTTACTTCTCTTTACAGGTGAAACGATCTAAATGTGTTGGCCTCACATATAAAAAGGATAAATGAATAAAGTCCCTGCATACTCTCTGTACTCGTAGGAACATATCTCCCATGACCCAAAAGCCAGGGATCCCAGAGGAAGCAATTCAGCATTCAAAACCACTAACATTCCATTGTAAGTCAATCATACTTCCCATTTATTGAAAAAAGATCTCGAATTTTTCTTCCTCAGAGCGCTGATTGTTGCACACTCATTCACGGGAGCTTTATGTTGGAAGTAATTTTGTACACCTACATGTTTGCTGGCCTTCAACACATACAGTTCTTTTACACTTGATACCATTTCAAGGGGTGTGTGTGTGTGTGTGTGTGTGTGTGTGTGTGTGTGTATGTGTGTGTTCTTAGTTGCTGAGTCATAACTTTGGTACTTCTTTTCCATTACTTTTGCTTTGTAATAGGTTGCAAACTTCCGCAATCCTCTTTCTTCCTAGACAGTCGTCACATAAATCTTGGCTTCAAGTCTTCTTTGTTCTACATTCCAACAAACCCCATGCTGTAGCCTTACTCCCGATGATACAATTCGGGACATGATCACAACCTCATCACTTTGCAAAACTTTGAACTGAAGTTGTGCAATAATAACACTAACTGTCATTCATTAAGTAAACCTGCAATTCAGCAGGTTAAATCCTTGCAAACCCTTTCACCTTTGTCCGGTGGAAGATATGTCTTTTCCAGAAACCCATTTTGAAGTAATCAACCCTTCTTTATCTGTTGAATTCTGCGTATCTATCACAGTCGCTATTGCAGGTTTGTCCACGGATTTGTACACATTTGTCTTTCTTGATGCCCTAGACTGTAAACTCGTTAAGGGCTATATTTTTTTTAATATATGCCCATTAGCTAGAACTATACTATATATGTAACAGATTCTTAATAATTTTTTTCAATAAATAAATCCTTACAACAATACAGTAATATAGGCATCATTAGCACATTTTAATTTGAGAAACTCAGGACTGGGAGGTTAAGTAAATGTTCCCAGCTCTTATTGAAACTAAAACCTCAGATAAATCTAATGCTTATACTTATTCTTTTTGATCTTTTCTTTTTTTTTTTTTCTTTTCTTTTTTTTTTTTTTTTGAAACAGTTTCTCTCTTTTTTTCCCCGGCTCCAGGCTGCAGTGTGCAGTAGCATGATCATAGCTCACTACAGTCTTATACTACCTGGCTCAAGTGAGACTCCCACCGCAGCTTCCTGAGTAGTTGGGATCAAAGGCTTGTGTCCCCATGCCCAGCTAATTTTTTATTGGCATAGGGGACAAGGTTTAACTTTGTTGTCCAAGCTTGTCTTGACCTCCTGGGCTGAAGTGATCCTCTCACTTCAGCCTCCCGACTAGCTGGGATTAGAGGCACACATCACCACACACAGCTAGTTTTTTAAAAAAATTTTGTGTAGAGATGGGGTCTCTCTATGCTACTCAGGTTGGTCTCAAACTTCTGGACTCAAGTGATACTCCTCCCTCAGCCTCCTAAAGTGCTGGGATTACAGGCATGATCCACTGTGCCTGGCCATTTTTTTTTTTTTTTTACTGTTGCTAAACCCTTTATGACCTATTATTCCGATTTCATCATTTACAGAATTGAGTTTGTATTGTTGGCATTTTGGTTGTCATTATTTGATGTGGTTTGGCTCTGTGTCCCCACCCAAATGTCACCTTGAGTTGTAATAATTCCCACATGTCAAGGGCGGGACCAGGTGGAGATAATTGAATAATGGGGCTGGTTTCCCTAATGCTGTTCTCATAATAGTGAGTGAGTTTTCACAAATCTGATGGTTTTACAAGGGGCTTCCTCCTTCAATGGGCACTCATTCTCTCTCTTGCTGCACTGTGAAGAGGTAATTTCGGCCATGAAAATATTGAGATTGAAAAATTTGAAATGAGGTATTCAACGTTATATTTAAAAACAGAGTGCAAGGTCCTAATCACACTATTTTTGAAAAGAGGAGAAAAAGAGATGTTGAAATTAGCCTAGTAGCCAGAATTATTGTTCCTAGGGGAAATACTTCTAAGGCAGTTACTGTAGTTCTGAATCTGTAGTTTCGCTTTGTTTTTATTGCTGCTCTTTTTTCCCAACCCTTCAAAATGTAGCTATCAGGAAATGTTATTACAACCTATTCAATTTTAGCTGGACTTCATTAAAGGCTAATCGGCCGTTGTAATCTATTTTATATGTTTCTGTACGACTTGCTGAATTGTTTTCTCAAAATAACATTTTTAGTATGTTCAGCAATACCACAAGTATACTTGTGAACTCAATAAAAAATAACATTAAATGTTCATGTCCCCAAGTACTCATAAGAACAAGAGAACTTGACTTCCCAGAGAATACTATATAGAAAGGATTTTTGTCTATACCAGCATACCTCAGAGATATTGCAGGTTTGATTTCAGACCACTATGATACAGAGCAACACAAATTTTTTGCTTTCTAAGTGCATATAAAATTTATGTTTATGCTATATTATGGCCTATTAAGTGTGCAATAACATTATGTTTAAAACATTTTTTATACTTTAACTTAGAAATATTTTATTGATATAAAATTCTAATAATTATCTGAGCCTTCAGGGAGTCTTAATTTTTTGCTGGTGGAGGGAGTTGCCTCCTGTTGTTGGCTACTGACTAATCAGGGTGGTGGTTGCTGAAGGCTGGGACGTCTGTGACAATTTATTTAAATAAAACAACAATGAAGTTTACTGCACTGATTGACTCTTTCTTTCACAAATGATTTCTCTATAAAATGAAATGCTGCCTAATAGCATTTTACCTAGTAGAAATTCCTTCAAAATTAAAGTCACTTCTCTCAAACCCTGCCACTGCTTTATCAACTAAGTTCATAAAATATTCTAAATCCTTTGTTGTTTTTTCAATGATGTTTACAGCATCTTCACCAAGGGCAGGTTCTATTGCAAGAGATCACTTTATTTGCTCATCTGTAAGGAGCAACTTCTCATTTGTTCAATTTCATCATGGGATTGCAGCAATTCTGTGACAGCTACAGATTCTATTTCTCAATTTATTCTCTTGTTATTTACATCACATCTGTGGTTCCTTCTTCCACTGAAGTCTTCAAATCCTCAAAGTCACCCATAGGGGTTGGAATCAACCTCTTTCAAACTCCTATTTATGTTGCATTTTTGATCTCCATTATAAATCACAAATGTTTTTAATGGCACCTAGAACTGTGAATTCTTTCCAGAGGTTTTCAATTTATTTTTCCCAAATTCTTCAGAAGAATCACTATCAATGGCAGCTGTAGCCTTACAAAATATATTTCTTAAATTAATAAGACTCAAAAATCAAAATTACTCCTTGATCCATGGGCTACATAATGAACGTTCTGTTAGCAGGCATGGTCATCTCGACTCCATCTCAACTCATCAGAGCTCTCATCTCGACTCCATCAGAGCTCCTTGATGACCAAGTGTATTGTCAAATAAGTAATAGTGTTTTGAAATTATTATCATCATTATTTTTTATCTCTGAACAGTAGATCTCAACAGTGAGCTTGACGTATTCAGTAAACCATGCTGTAAACAGATGTACTGTCATCCAGGCTTTGTTGTTTCATTTGAAGAACACAGACAGAGTAGATTTAGCATGATTATTAAGGGCCCTCAGATTTTTTGGAATGACAAATGAGCATTGGCTTCAACTTAAATCCATCAGCTGCGTTGGCCCCTAGCAAGAGAGTCAGCCCGTCTTTCAAAGCTTAGAAGCCGGTCATTGACTTCTCTCTAATCATGAAAGCCCTAAATAGCATCTTCTTCCAATAGAAGGCTATTTTGTATAGGTTGAAAATCTGTTGTTGTTTGCCACCTTCATCAATGATCTTAGCTAGATCTTCTACATCAACACATCCTGCTTCACCATGTACTTTCATGTTATAGGGATGGCTTCCTTCCATAAACCTGATGAACCACCCTCTAATAGCTTCAAACTTTTCTTTTGCAGTCTTCTCACCTCTCTCAGCATTGATAGAATTGAGGAAAGTTATGACCTTGTTCTGGATTAGGCTTTGGCTTAAGGGAACATTGTGGCTTATTTGATCTTTTATCCACACCAGTCAAACATTCTCCATATCAACAATGAGGTTGCTTCATTTTCTTATTATTTGTGTATTTGCTGGAGTAGCCCTTTAATCTCCTTAAAGAACTTTTTCTTTGCATTCATAACTTGACTAAGTGTTTGGCACAAGAAACCTAGGTTTCAGTCAGTCTTGGCTTTTGTTACGCCTTCCTCACTAAGCTTGATTATTTATAGTTTTGCTTAAAAGTGAGACATGTGTGACTCTTACTTTCACTTGAACACTTAGAGGCCATTGTAAGGTGATTGACTGACCTAATTTTAATGCTGTTGTGTCTCAAAGAATAGGGAGACAGAGAGAGAGAGAGGAGAGAGAGAGAGATAGGGTTCTACAAATGGCTGATTCATAGAACAGTCAGAGCACAAACAAAATTTACTGATTATGTTTGCCATCTTATATGAGTGTGGTTCTTGGTGCTCTAAAACACAATAGTAACATTAAGGATCTTTGATCAAAGCACGTCATAATAGATATAATAGTAATAATAATAATAAAGTTTGAAATATTGCAAGAATTATGAAAATGCAACACAGACATGTAGTGAGCACATGCTTTTGGAAAAATGGCACTTATAGACTTGATTGACATAGGATTGTCAGAAACATTAGACTGTAAGAAAATAAAATATCTGCAAAGCACAATGAAGCAAAAGGTGATAAAATGAAGTATGCATTTATTTTATGAGTAATGGTAAAGGGTGGCAAGCTAGCGTGAAACAAGCTGAAATAGGATACTGACACCAGGCACTGTAGTTTTGGAAATATTTTCCTATTTAAGCTGTCTTTTTATAAACACATAAAACTTCTTTTGCAGAATTCTTACTATCATAACTCTTCCTTATGTGGACCCAGTATTTTAAAGAATACTGTTATTGTAGAAACAATACTTCAAAGTGCTTAGTGGTAAAGCTGTTGAGAGTAAAATGAATTTTCGACACCTATCATAGAATGTTGTATAAAAATAAGGATTTTTTGGATCATAATGTGATCATTGAGTTTTAACAAAATGAATCTCTCTCTCATTCTTTTTAACTTCTCCATAGATTACACAGAGATACTAAATACAGGCAAAATTCACTAAATGTATATGTAACTTTACATGTGTTTCCAAAATCACTGAGCAAAGAGGAAAAAGTGTGGGCCACTGAAAGTATATAAGGAGAGTAAGTGGGTGAAGAAAGCAAAGAGTGAAAGAAATAAGAAATTCCATTATATCAAAAAGAAAAAAATAGATAGTGGATATAGATTTAAAATTCTAGTTTCTTTAAATACTAATTATAGTGCAAATCCTCTTAGTTATAAACATTGCATTCATAATATATAGCAAACTATTTTTTCTTTTTGAGACAGAGTCTCAACTCTCTTGCTCAGGCTGGAGTGTAGTGACACGATCTTGGCTCACTGCAACCTCTGCCTCCTGGGTTCAAGCAATTCTTCTGCTTCAGCCTCCTGAGTAGCTGGGACTACAGGCAAGTGCCACCACATCTGGCTAATTTTTTGTATTTTTTTTTAGTAGAGATGGGGTTTACCCCATTGGCCAAACTGGTCTCTATCGGGGAACCAGCCCCCAATATTTCAATGTAGATTCTTTTCTATATTCTCTAAGTGTCAGCTAGTCTGAGAAATAAAGGGAAAGAGTACAAAAGAGAGAAATTTTAAAGCTGGGTGTCTGGGGGAGACATCACATGTCGGCAGGTTCCATGATGCCCACTGAGCCGCAAAACCAGCAAGTTTTTATTATGGATTTCAAAAGGGAAGGAGTGTATGAATAGGGTGTGGGTCACAGAGATCACATGCTTCACAAGGCAATAAAATATCACAAGGCAAATGGGGGCAGAGTGAGATCACAGGACCAGGGAAAAATTAAAATTGCTAATGAAGTTTCATGTCCCACTGGGCATGCATTGTCATTGATAACATCTTATCAGGAGACAGGGTTTGAGAGCAGACAACCGGTCTGACTAAAATTTACTAGGCAGGAATTTCCTCATCCTAATAGGCTGGGGGCGCTATGGGAGACCAGGGTTTATTTCATCTCTTATCTACAACCATATAAGATAGACATTCCTAGAGCGGCCATTTTAGAGACCTCCCCCTAGGAATGCATTCTGTTTCTCTGGGCTGTTCCTTGCCGAGAAAAAGAATTCAGCGATACTTCTCCTATTCGGTTTTGTAAGAAAAGAAATATGACTCTGTTCCACCCAGCTCCCAGGCAGTCAGACCTAATTGTTATCTCCCTTGGTCCCTGAACATCGCTGCTATCCTGTTCTTTTTTCAAGGTGCCCAGATTTCATATTGTTTAAATACACATGCTTTATGAACAATTTGTGCGGTTAACACGATCATCATAGGGGCCTGAGGTGACATACATCCTCAGCTTACGAAGATGACGAGATTAAGAGATTAAAGTAAAGACAGGCATAGGAAATCACAAGAGTATTGATTGGGGAAGTGATAAATGTCCATGACATTTTCACAATGTATGTTCAGAGATTGTAGTAAAGACAGGCGTAAGAAATTATAAAAGTATGAATTTGGGGAACGAATAAATGTCCATGAAATCTTCACAATTTATGTTCTTCTGTCACAGCTTCAGCAGGTCCCTCCATTCTGGGTCCCTGACTTCCCGCAACAGGTCTCAAACTCCTGGCATTGTAATCCGCCCACCTCAGCCTCCCAAAGCGCTGGGATTACAAGTGTGAACCACTGCATCCGGTGATATATAGCAAACTTTTGATGCCAATGATTTTTCACTTTTCAATAGCTTTTAATGTTTTAAAAAGTTTTTCTCTAATATTAGCCTATAATATTATTTCTAATATTATAAACTTTCACCTTAAAGTGTTACATATAAAACTGCTTAACTGTATGTTTTCTGATTTTCAACTGTTAAGGAACTAATTCTGCTATTTTCTTATTTTAAAAAGAACCATGGATTCAAATGAAAGAATATTAGAATTCTTTTTATTTAACACTATTATTTAGTTGTGTTTCCTTCCATGAAAAGTTTCCAGTGTCTTTTAATAGATTCTTTATTTTCCTGCTTTTCACACAGTTCAGTGGGCATGCAATTACCTGCTATCTATACTTGCATAGAAACAAACTATTGGAAAGTTATAACCTATTCCTGTTACTTTTCAGTAATTTAAATAGAATTACAAGGAACACATTTAAGTCTATATTTGAATCTGAATCAGATGTCTCTACAGTGGAAAATATATGTGGACTTGATTATATATGTTAAACTATATTAGCAGAAAACAATCAGTTCTGTTTTGTGCCATAGTCCTAAAAATGTAGCTGGAGATCTTTGCATTAGAATATATAGTCTGCATGCAAATAAAATCTTGACACAAGAGCTTAAAAAAACTAAAAATGTAAGTGCAAAGTAATAATTCCTAATATAGCTGGCCTAGAAATTATGTGTACCATTTTAAAATTATTTAAATTTATTTGCTTTGCAAAAAATAACATTTTAAGTAACTGCTCTTTTATCTCTTGAGGTCAGAATGTCTGTGTGTGTGTTTAAATTGGCATTGAATCAAATTTACCTCAGGATTGCAATAAGTCACACATTTTTATTTAAAGATACTTTAGTCCATTTGAATATAATAACTTTTTAAAAATTTATAGAATTTAAGAATATTTTTAGAGCAGTTTTAGGCTTATAGAGTAATTGATCAGAAAATACTACGTTCTCTTAATCTTCTCCTCCCTACAACTTTCCCTATTATTGACATATGACATTAGCATTATTATTGACATATGACATTTGTCATAATGTAATTAAAATTGACTAACCAATATTAATGCATCATTGTTAACTATGCATATCTTGGTGCATTTAATAGTGTCCCACATTTTTTTCAGGCTGTGTTCAGTTTTCTTCATTCTTTCTTTTCTTCACATGTGCATAATTGACGTCAGTCGATCTTCATATTGTTGATTCTTTTGTTAGTTCACAACTATTTTTTAGCTCCTCTAGTGAATTTTTTATTTTAGCTACAACACCGTTCAACTTCTTTTCATTTGTTTCCTTTTTATAATTTCTATGTATTTATTTATGTTCCTATTTAATGCAACATTGTCACCATGCCTTCCTTTAACTCTTTAAGAAAGGTTTTCTTTAGTTCTTTAAGTGTGTTTGTAGTGGTGCCTTTGAAAATTCTGCCTATTAAATCAGATATCTGCACCCTCATTCAAGCAGTTTTTGTTGTCGGCTATTTTTCTTATGTATGTGTCACAATTCCCTGTCTCATTGTGTGTCTCATTACTTGCCATTAAAAGTGGATATTTTAGAAAACACAGCAATTCTAAACATTGACTTTTCTAATTAGAGTTTGCTGTGGTTGTGCATGTCTTCATTTTTTTTAATGAAGTCTATCCACCACTACTGCCCACAGCATCCATCAGAAACCCCTGAAGTCATTCCTTAGCCAGCATAGCCTTTGGCACGCACACCCAGGGATGAGAGTAGCATCAGCGGGACTCTTTTAGTGGTATTATTTCCCAATCACACTCCAGTTGGGCTCTACAAATTACTAGTTGATTACTCTATTGTACTTGACAATGGCCTGGATATAAATTGCTCTACAGCCTGATCCAACTAAATTTGCTCTCCTTTGCAGAAGTATTTTTTCCAGCTTTATTGAAAATTAAAAATTGTATATACTTAAGGCATACAATGTGATTTTTTGATACACACTATGAAATAATTATCACAATCAAGTTAATTAACATACCCATCACCTCTCATAATTACTTTTTTTGTATATATAGTTGCTGAAAAAAACTTAAGATGTACTATTTTAGTGAATTTCAAGAATGTGATACATTATTATTAACTACAATCACTATGATGTATATTAGATCTTCAGAATTTATTCATCCTATTACATCTTAAAACTTCAATTTTTTAAAAACACTTTTCAGCAGGTACGTTGGTTTCACTGAAAAGGAGATCACAGAGCTCCTCGTGCTCCACGCCAGAAGTGAAACTCTGCAGCTCACATAAATTATGCGTTCCAAATGAAAGGTGCCTTGTAAATTATTTAATCATCGCATGTTGCTTACAGTAGAGTTGAGGCCTAAGGATGCTTAAATGATAGTCTAAATTCAAAACTAGTGAAAGACCAATAATTATAATTCAAATTATTAATCAATATTTTTCTCCACTACATGCTGTTCTCAACCGAAATTAGGCAAAATGGAAACCATTCCATTTAAAAATTATATATTTAGGGGAATATTTTTATTTTTATTGACTAAAATAAAGATTTCTCATTTGTAGACTGACTGAGGCAGATTCCAATACAGACTGAACATCTTAAGAATTGATAGCAATATAATCTGATTATTGAATACACTAATTCTCACATAATTTTCCTTTTACTTATATTATTATTTTATATTTGTTGTTATTTTTGTTGTTTTTGAGAAGGGAAAATTACTATTTATAATTATATATTATAAATTTGTATTATTTGTAATTATATAGTATATATATATCTGGGACACAATGTGATATTTTAATATATGTTAATGTGGAATAATTAAATCAACCTAATGAGAAAATTCATCACCTCACATACTTACCATTTTTTTTGTGTGTGGTTATAACATTTAAAATTAAGATGGCTTACTAGAAGCATCCAGGAAGAGCTTCTCCCACCAAGACACCAGAAAATCAAGAAGACTGGAACACTGCAAGCAGATTTTCAGAAGAAAGGCATTGAGAGTGGATGGAGGCAGGACACAGACTCTAGGCTGAAGGGGCAGGAAGCTGGCAAACATGCACGGAATTGTCAAGCACCGAGACTCATTTCTGGCCCTGAGTGTCTGCTGGGGAAAGTGTTAGGTTAAATAGGTGAGGAATGGCTCACTCTTTCCACGGAACTCTGGATTCCTGGCTGCAGGAGACCCCACAACTTCCACAGACATTTAAGTAGGTAGGAAGAGATGCTTAGAGAGTTGGCAGGGACAGGACTCCAGCCTGTGTGAAACCTAGAGGATTTGGCATTAGAACAGCTGCAGTGGAGCATGGCTTTTGGGTAAGCAATAAAATTAAGAAAGAAGTCAATAAATTTTTTGAAACTAATTAAAACAAAGAAATAACATACCAGAATCTCTGGGACACAGCTTAACAGTATTAAGGGGAAAGTTTATAGTGCTAAACACCCATATCAATAAGTTAGCAAGATCTCAAATTAACAACCTAACAGTACATCTAGAGGAAACCAAAACACAAGAGCAAACCAACCCCAAAGCCAGTAGAAGATAAGAAATATCCAAAATCAGAGCTAAACTGAAAGAAATGGAGAAACAAGGAAACAAACAAAATATCATTGAAATCAAAAGTTTGTTTTTGAAAGGATAAATAAGGTTCACAGGCCATTAGTTGGACATATAGAAGAAAAGAGAAAAGATGCAAATGACAAAGGTGATATTACAATCGGCCCCACAGAAATGCCCGAAAAAAGCCTCAGACTATTATGAACACCTGTAGGCACACAAACTAGAAAACCCAGAAAAAAATTGGTTAAATTCGTGGAAACATACAATCTGCTAAGATTGAACAAGTAAGAAATTGAATTCCTGAACAGACCAATAATGAATTCTTAAATTGAATCAGTAATAAAAAGCCTACAAACCAGAAAATGCTTTGGACCATACAGATTCACAGGCAAATTCTACCAGACTTATTAAAAAGAACTGGTACCAGTACTACTGAAACTATTCCAAAAAAATGAGGAGGAGAGACTCCTCCCTAACTCATTTTATGAGGCTAGCATTATTCTGATATCAAAACCTGGCAGAGACACAATGAAAAAAGAAAACTTCAGGCCAATATACCTGATGAACACAGATGCAAGAATCCCCCCAAAATACTAGCAAGCCAAATCTGGCAGCACTTTAAAAAGCTAATCCACCATGGTCAAGTAGGCTTTATGCCTGGTATGCAAGCTTGGTTAAATATGTGCAAATCAAACAGTGTGATTCAGCAAATAAACAGAACTAAAACCAAAAAATCACATGATCATCTCAATAGATGCAGAAAAGGCTTTCAATGAAAGTAAGCATCCCTTCATGTTAAAAAGTCTCAACGACCTGGATATCAAAGGAATATATTTAAAATAATAATAGCTATTTTATACTAAAATAATAATAGCTATGAGCAACCCACAGCCAACATCATGTTGAATGGGAAAATGCTGGAAGCATTTTCCTTGAGATCCAGAATAAGACAAGAACATCCACTATTACCACATCTATTCAGTGTACTACAGGAAGTCCTAGCCAGATCAATCAGGCAAGAGAAAGAAATAAAAGGCATCCAAATGGAAAGAGAGCAAGTCAAACTATGTCTCTTCACAGGCAATATTATTCTATCCGTAGAAAAACCCGTAGTCTCTGCCAAAGCCTCCTATACCTGGTAAAAAAAAATTCAGCAAAGTTTCAGGATACAAAATCAATGTACAAAAGTAACTATCATTTCTATATAACAATAATATCCAAACAGAACCAAATCACAAATGCAATCCATTCACAATAGCTACAAAAACAACAAAATACCAAGGAATGTAGCTAATCAAGGAAGTGAAGGAGCTCTCTAACAAAAATTACAAAACACTGCTGAAATAAATAATAGATGACACAAACAAATGGAAAAACTTTCCATGCTCATGGATAAGAAAAATCAATATTTTTAAAGTGGTCATACTGCCCAAAGCAATTTACAGATTTAATGCTATTCCTATCAAACTACGAACAACATTTTTCACAGAATTAGAAAAAAGTATTCTAAAATTCATATGGAATCAAAAGGGCCCAAATAGCGAAAGCAATCCTAAGAAAAAATTGCAAAGCTGGAGACATCACACTACCTGGCTTCAAATATAGTACAAAGGCTATAAAATCCCAGATGAAAATGTAGGAAATACCATTCTGAACATAGTTCCTGAAAAAGATTTCATGTTGAAGTCTCCAAAAGCAACTCAAAGAAAACAAAATTAACAAGGGAAACCCAATTAAAGGACTTCTGCATAACAAAAGAAACTATCAACCCATTAAAGAGACAATCTAAAATATTTGCAAACTATGTATCTGACAAAAGTCTAATATCCAGAATCTATCCAGAACTTAAACAAATTAACAAGCAAAAAACTAACAACCCCACTAAAACATGAGCAAAGCACAGGAACTGATACTTCTCAAAGGAAGACATACATGCAGCCAATAAGCATATACGAAAAGGCTTGGCATCACTAATAATTCGAGAATTGCAAATGAAAACCATCTCATACCTGTCAGAATAACTATCATTAAGAAGTCAAGGCTGGGCACGGTGGCTCATGCCTGTAATCCCAGCACTTTGGGAGGTTGAGGCGGGTGGATCACGAATCAAGAGATTGAGACTATCCTGGCCAACATGGTGAAACCTCGTTTCTACTAAAAGTACAAAAATTAGCTGGATGTGGTGGGGTGCACCTGTAGTCCCAGCTACTTGGGAGGCTGAGGCAGGCGAATTGGTTGAACCCGGGAGGCGGATGTAGCAGTGAGCTGAGATCGTGCCACTGCACTCCAGCCTGGAGACAGAGCAAGACTCGGTCTCAAAAAAAAAAAAAAAAAAAAAAATAAAGAAAAAGAAAAAAGAAAAGAAGTCAAAAAATAACCTATGCTGGTGAGGTTGTGGAGAAATAGGAATGCTTATACACTGCTGGTTGGAATGTGAATTAGTTCAGCCACTCTGGAAACCAGTTTAGAGATTTCTCAAAGAACTTAAAAGAGAACTATTATTTGACCCAGCCATATATACCCAACATAAATATATATTATTCTAACATAAAAACACATGTGCATATATGTTCATCTCAGCACTATTTACAGTAACAAAGGCATGGAATCAACCTATTTGCCCATGAATGGTGGAGTTTATTTAAAAAATATGTGGTACATATAAACTATGGAATACTATGTAGTCATAAAAATTAAATCATGTTCTTTACAGAAACATGGATAGAGCTATAGGCTACTATCCTAAATGAATTAATGCAGGAACAGAAAACCAAATACCACAGGTGCTTGCTTAGTTGAAGCTAAACATTGAGTATATATGGACACAACAAAGGGAACAATACACACTGGGGAATACTTGAGAGTTGAGGATAGGAGGAGGATGAGGACTGAAAAACTACCTATTGGGTACTATGCTGATCACCTGGGTGAGAAATAATCTGTACACAGAACCCCCCAGGCTATGCAATTTACCCATGTCATAAGTCTGCATCTGTATCCCTGAATATAAAATAAAAGTTAGCAAAAACCGTTGTATTTAAAATTTACTTTTAGAAATTTTGAAATATATAATGCATTATTACATATTATAATCACTGTTCTGTGTAATAGATCACCAAAGCTTACTCCTGTGTAACTGATATTTACCCTTTTATCAACATCTTCCCTTCACTTATCCACCTGATCCCAGCCACTGGTAACCATTCTATCCTTTATTGCTATGAGCTTGATTTCCTTAGATTCCATACATAAGTGAGATTATGCAGTATTTGTCTTTCTGCATCTGTGTAATTTCATTATAAGTATTATATCTTTCAGGTTCATCCATGTTATTGCAAATGACTGATTTTTTTTTCCTTTTTAAGGCTGAATAGTATTCCTTTGTGTATAAATGCCACATTGTCCTTATCCATTCCTCCCATAATGGACACCTAAATTGCTTCCACATCTTAGCTATTGTGAATAATGCCACATGAGTGTGTAGATATATCATCTATGTACTGATTTCCATTCATTTGGATATATAACCCAGCAGGAGGATTGCTAGAGCATATAGCAGTTCTATTTTTAGTTTTCAGTGGAACCGTCATAATGTTTTCTATAATAGCTGTACTAATTTGCATTTCCACCAAGAATGCACTAGGGTTCAAGAAGGGAATAATTCTACTTCTGTTTTGCGCAGCAAAGTCTCATGAGTTCTTTCTGAAATATACTAAATTATGTACTGGAATGTCATAAAAGAATGCTATACTACTTGCATTCTTCAAAAATCTCCAAAGAAGTCTCCAAGTAGTATGGACAAAGATTATTCAATAAAGATAAATTTATTATGAAGTCTGAAATAAAACATAATTACTGACAAATATTAGCAGCTGTAAACTTGTGGCTGGATAAATGGACTGTATACATGGTAGATAAATAGAAATGTTGATGCAAATCTATGCATATATTAATAATTCTTGATTGATTTTGTCTCCTGGGAATTTTAACAATTAGGCAGAGAACAAGGATACTGCTAAACATCTTAAAATGCACAGGACATTCTCCTCCAAATCTATCTATATCATCTGGCATAAAATGTCAATAGTGCCAAGGTTGACAAACCCTGTGAGTATAAGCGGAGGCCCCATTACTATATTGACATAAATTTATTTAACTCATATTTCTCCTGCATATACCAGGATTGAGCATTGTTCTAGGCTTTTTGGAATTCAGTGGTAAATAAGATACATGCAGTTGCCTCATGGAACTCAAGATTTTTATGGGGAAAGTTTTGCAGGAAAACGCCTATACAGAAATCTATATAAGAATCTAAGAGAGCAGCACAAAGACTCTCAAGTACATGGATGACCTCTTCCTGCCAGAACTCCTACCTGGTTTTATGATCATCTCATTTATGGAGAATGAAAACAAAGAGGTTACATTTGGAACCTAAGTTTTGTTCACTCTGAGTATTGAAAAATTTTAGATCTATCTAGATATGCAGAGGATCAATTATAGTGGATTTAATTTTCACATTTAACAAATAATTTTACTTTATTTCATGAATAAAGAAGAGTCATCCTAGGGAATATTTAAGAAGAAAAATTGTGTACAGATTCTTGTTCAAGAATAGCTAGAAGCAAGATTTATTTCTAATATAGCATAATATTATCAATTTTTATTAGGTGCTTGGCCCCATCCTTACAGATTTTATTAGAAACATAGGGTGAGAGAGATAAAATAAGAATTAGTAGGAACAATATAAAAATTCCTTTGTAATGCCTATAGATAATTTGTTGGCAGTATTAGTAGTGATTCCAGCATCTTTAGTCTTAGATGTTCATTACCAGTCCAGGGAAAAGCAGGGGTTTTGCTCAGGTGCAAAGCTGTAAACTCTCAGCTTTGTTAGCACAGTTTCCATTTTTTGCATCCAGAAATAATATAAATATACATACATGAATCATGTCAGCTCACGGTTTACAGGAGACATTTCTAAAGTGTACACAATATATTTGCGACATGCAATTTCTGGCCTTTCATCTCCAGTATAAAATTTTTAAAAATGATTGTAAATTATTAATAAGTCTTTTCTAGACTAAATATCCCATAAATTACATCAATGATTGTTTTTAGGGTCAAGTTATGAAGAAAATTAAGACTGACATATGTGCTTGTCTTGAAGAAGAGATTTCTAATTAATTGATTGTAGGCAGAGACACATGCTTTAGATGCAGGTATCATCACTAACATTTTGTTTGAAGAATTTAAATGCTTGGCTCCTAACTGTTTGGGAAGTGCCAAATTTTTTCTCTATGAATAGTTTCAGTTATACTCCAGTGCTCCCATATATATGTTGTTGACCGAACCAAATTGTGATTTAAAAAGCAGGGATGGAAACCATTTGTTCAGGAAGATGTTAAAAGAGGTAACTTCTCATTGATTTGCTTAGGATTACCACTTAATGATTTACTCTGAGCAGGACTATATTGCTTTCTACCGCTAAAGTGAGTATCTTAGTTGGATTCACCTAAAATAGATCCTGAAACAATGACTTGGGTGCAGGAGTGAGGAAACATAACATGTGAAGGGAAGGGGAAAAAGCTAATATAAGGCTGAATTATCGGGGTCATTGCTCTAGGCTTTGACTCCAGATTCCACCTGGACATTTGCAATGTGAGAATACCTCTCAGAATGGTCCATCTAAAAAATAAGAGAAACAGGAGTCTTTAACCAACAGCCTCTATTTTTCATTGTTTGAGGATTTCTCCTTTGGGATGTAGTCATCCCTGTACTTCTGGGCTTCCCCTCGGCCATATCAAAATAAATTTCTCTAGGGTAGAATATGGGAAGATGCAGGGAGTTTAAATTTGAACAATAGCAGACCAATGTGAGTTAGACTTACATGAAATTTTCCACCACAACTCGGGCAAAAAACAGAAGTGGGCAGGGGTAATTTGATGCAGGCGATGGAAGCATGTTCTACAAGAAGTTTGGATGGGAAAACAAATATATATACTGACTTTATAAATCGTCTCTTCTGAATGCTCATCCGTGTTTCCTAAAAATGAAAGCTTAGTTGTATTATTAAAACAATATTGTTTCTTTTGACAGTTGCAATTGTTTTTAAAGGAACTTCTGGAATGTGACAAAGATAAAGTCAACAGCAATTACTGTTATCTTATTAAATGCATTTTCATTATAGCTGTAAGATTTTTAAAATATAGATTTATAAATAAAACTGAAATTATTGAGTCATTGTCAAGCTTCACATCATAATTACAATACCTATGCCTAACTCTGGAGCATACAATTTTACGAAAACAGTTTTTACATCAGGTGAAACTGTAGATAAAACTTCAGCTGTATATTTTACTTATTTGACATATTAAATTAAAATGCTAAAATCTGTAGCTTTAAAATAAAAAAGACAGGGTTTTAAGAGGACAGCTAGCAAAATGCTGGATCTATAATTTTGGAGAGAGCAAAAAATATAAAGAATTAATCATTACTGAATACAATTGCACTGACATTTTTTATCAAGAGGAATAATTACAAATCTGGGTTACATCTTTAGACTGGGGCAACTGTCAATTATTTATGCAGTGAAATGTTAAAGTGAATTATTTTAACTTAAAAATCAGTGGAAAGAGAATCTCAGAGGGTTAAGAATAAACAACCAAAGAAATGTCTAAGCATCCAAAAGCATCTTAATTAGGGAAGTCCTTTGGTATATCCTCCTTATCGGCATAATTTTCCATTACTTTATATTTTACACTGAGAAAACTGCCTACAGCTTCATTAGAAACAGACTTAAGGGAGGGACTGCAACTTTAACATCAAAGAATAAATAATTATATTCAGCTATTAGGTATTTTTCTACTCTTCAAAGACAAGAAATTAGTTTCTGCCCTTGAGGATATCACAGTTAAGTTAGGCAAACGGACAAATAAACAAATTATTTCAATAAAATATGCCAGTTGGTATGATAGAGGAATGCATAAGATTCTGTTGGCGTAAGAAGGAAGGGATACAACCCACGCTGGTATTTGAGTACAAGCTTAATAAAGGAAATGGTTTTTGTGGTCCTTTCTGAAAGGCAAATGAATGATTTGAGTAAAGAGAGTGAGTGACCTTATATGGACAGAGTGTAGCAGGTGCAAATATGCAGTTCATGAGATATCATGACTTTGCAGAACACTCCAACTATAGTAGATTCATATGTTTGCCCAAGGTAGGCTATGTTTTATAGATTTTCTTGTCTGATTCTGAAGGCAAGAGTCACTTTTTGATCATACCATGAGACATTCTGTTGGTGGGCAATAATTAAGTTTAATTATTAGAATCACCAGAATAAAATCGATTCAATTGATTAGTCACCCTTTAATAAAATCACCTGCCTCAAAAGAATCTTCCTAATTCCTGATAATTGAATTTAATAAAATATTATTTAAGTAATATTTTATTTAAAAATATAATATTTTATATAAAATGGGATAATACCAAATTCATTTATTCTTGGCTCAACTTCATCATAGTCGTATTACCTCTCTTTATAAAAGCAGCATCCGAAATTTTCTCCATCAGAAAGGGCTTATATCATGGTCGAAGATGTACTTGAAGGCCTAGAATATGTATATTCTTTAACAACCTTATACATATAAAAAACCTTTTATCTCTATCTTCATTCCCACTTAGTCTACACTAATTTTACCATGTATTTGGTATTCAACTGATTTTCTAGGAAAATTAATTTTAATTTTATCTTAGATTCAGGGGGTACATATGCATGTTTGTTACATGGGTAATTGTATACTGGTGGGGATTGGGATTCTAGTGTGCCCATTATGCAAATAGCGAGCATTGTACCAATAGGTAGTTTTTCAACCCTTGCCCCTCTCCCACCTGCTCCCTTTTTGGAGTCCCAGCATTTATTATTTCCATCTTCAAGTCCGTCATTACCCATTGTTCAACTCCCGCTTATAAACTAGAACATGTGCTCCCCACTCCCTCCCAAGTTAGTTCACTTAAGATAATGACCTCCAGCATCACCCACATTGCTGCAAAGGATGTGATTTCTTTCTCTTTTATGGCTGTGTAGTATTTCATTATCTATCTATCTATCTATCAATCACATTTTCCTGGGAAAAATTTTATCAAGTATTTTTAGGTAGAAACTCTGTCACCCTTGCCTTGATTCCTGTAGCAGCCAGACAAGTCATTTTGTGTGTGTGTATGTGTATATACTTTTTATTATATTTATATATAATATATAATCATTATATTTTTTATTATATACAATATATTTACATTAAATATTATGTATATAAATATTTATATTAATTTTATTATAATTTATACTAGTAACATTATATTTAGGTAATAGAATGACATATATCTATTACTGTGAGAATAGCTGAGGTAATATAGTATATATTATGGTATATTATATTATACTATATATAGTATAATATATTCCTGTAGCAGCCAGGCAAGTCATTGTGTGTATATAAATACTTTTATTACATTTATATATAATATATATGATCTTTTATATATTTTATTATATATAAATACATTATATATAATATACATATATTATATATTAACACGTCATATATAATTATATATAATGCATATATTATATAATATACATTTATATTATATAGTATAACATATATTTTATATTATATATTAATACAAAATATATAAAAAATATAATGATAATATGTATTATATATAAAAATATAATAAAAGTATATACACACACACACACACACACAATGACTTACCTGGCTGCTACAGGAATATATTATATATAGTATAATATAATAGACTATAATATATACTATATTATCTCAGTTATTCTCACAATAATAGATATATGTCATTCTATTACCTAAATATATGTTACTAGTATAAAGCAGTAAAATTAACCGCATGTTCTTGACTTAGCAATGGGTCACAATAGTATTCAAATAGCTCTTATGACACAAACAGAGCTTGCCATAAATACAAAGCTTAGAAATTTCAGTAATTTAGTTTCTCCCAGAGATTGAGATAGATATCAAATTTATTATCTAAAGGAAGAGAAAAATGTATGACCACCCACTAAGGTAATGGATCAGAAAAACTGAATTCACGGACCAGAGATTGAACAATAAACGATATTCTTTTGCCTGCAGGGGTTCCACTGGCAGCTAAGTGGTTGTGGGTGCATTTCTCAGTTCTTGGACTTTCCCGCTGGAAACAGAAACTCTCAATACATTTTTCTGTCCACAGAGCAGACACTTACTGGCCTCTTTCCACAGTCCTACTTCTTAGTGTATCATGGCTCTAGGCCTAGAAGTGTAGTGAAATTCATTAATTTAACATTCATAGAAACATCTAATGCTGAAATTGGAAGGAATTTTAAAGGTTAGTTAGTATCAAGCTTATATGATGCATGATTCCACTACTTATTGACTGCTTGAAAGACAGTGTGCTGGAAATATTCTCTCTTGGCCCTCCCTCTGGAATCTGAGAAGCGGATTTCAATCTGAGTGTCATTACAAGGTTATACAAAAAGAAAGCTTGATAACTAGACTGCTGATCTTTGCATCCTGACTCTTACCATTTAACTTTGGTAAGTTAAATATACTGTGCCTCAGTTTTCTTATCTACAAAAAGGGATGAAAATACTGAATTCAGAGAAGTTCTGAGAATTTATTGAGATTTATGCAATGTTTGCAAAATATTTTCTGGCACTCAGTAATACTCAATGAGTGTAAATTACTATTTTCATTTAAGTCTGCTTAACTTAAGACTTCGTCTTTCTCAAAGCTATCGCTTGTAACAAACCTTCAGCATTTGTTTACATCATCTCACCAGGGAACAAAGAACAATAATAACTCTTTGCTCTCATTCATCTACTGCTTAGGAAAAATATGAAGAGTATCTTAGCAGTTAGTTTGCCTTGCTGGAAGATGTGTTAATTATAGAACAACTTTATCTGTAAATCCCAGAAATCAACATCTTTTAATACAGCATATGTCAGAGGCATCCTGACATATTATCATGTTATTAAATTATCATGTTTTCCGATATTTAAAACTGTTATAATTCCTGCTTGCATAGTTCCAATTTTTATGTGTTCCACCATGTCAAAAAATTGTGCAAATGTTGGGATTGTAACCTAAACATTACAAATCTGACATTATAAAATTGCATGCCATTTTAAATTAAACTAGTATCTACTGAGTTTTGTTTTACATAAAATAGAAAGACAGTGAGAGTAGGAACTCTCTACATTTAATTCATTGCAATGTTAGTAGCACAGAAGCTAGTATATAGCAAACTCTAAGTAAATATTGTTGAATTCATGATTAATTCGTTCCTAAAAGATAAAATGTAAATTTTGTAACAATAAAACACTAATAGAATAAATAAATGTGTATTTTGCTAAAGGAAGAGTACTCATATGAACAAGATAAATTGATATTGAGATAAGAATGTAAATATTATATTAGCCATTGCATTCATTAAAATAACCATATTAGAGTTTAAGTGGAAAAGTCATAATTAATATCATAAATATTTGTCTGCTAAATATGTGCATGTTCAATTTCCAACTAGTTTACTTTTGCTAACTAATAAGCTGTATGCTCTCTCTCTATTCACTAAGCAGTGCAGTTTAAAAAATACATATGAGTATAAAATATATCATCAGCTAACAGCAAATGGAATGTTTTTATTGAGTACTCCATCTGAATATTAGACTCTAGTGTAGATACTTACTTGAGGTTTATTTGGGTGACATTCAGTTTGCCTGTCCTACAAAAGCTTAGTTAACTCTTGCAATTTGTCAAAGATTGTAGTTTTCTCCTAAATGTCTTAAACTCAAAAATTGCCAGGCTGAAAGTTTCTATTGTGAGTTCCTCTGAGAGATACATGCTGCTTTTATTTCTTATGAATAGTAAACTCATAGAGTGATTTCTTTATTCATGCTTTGTTTAACACTTGGCTTTTTATATTTCATACTTTTATACTTTAGTATACTGAAGGATACTTTTATGCTTTAGACTTTCAACATAATTTTAGAGATTATAAAGCAGGATTTTTAGTTTTTATAAAGCGTAAAAACTAAATAATTTGTAACTGCTTTCTCTTCCACATATTTATACATATACTATCCTATTTTATTATGACAGATATATACTATTAGTTTTTTAGATATTAATTTTTAGATATATAGTTTTTTTAAAGAATAGGGTTATTCACATTGTTCTCTCTGCCTAACTTTGTGTCTATCATACCAGAAATGTTTAATAACTTCAATGTGTATAATTTATTAATTCTATTTGACAGAATATTGGAATCCCATATAATGTTTTATTGGAATTATTTTTAATACTTTAAAAATCTTTTTCTATGGTCTTTGTTTTTGATTGATGAAAATAATATATACTATAATTATAATTGTAATATATATTGTGCTAAGATTTGAATATGTATCCCAAAAGTTCATATATTGGAAACTTAATTACCAAAGTGACATTATTACGAGGTGGGACCTTTAGAGATGATTGGGTCATGTGGGAAAAGTTCTCATGATTGGATTAATGCCTTTATTGTGGGAGTGAGTAAGTTCTTGCTAAAGCAGGTTGTTATAAAACAAGTTAAACTTGCCCTGTGGTGTCTTTCACACGCATGCTGTTGACCTTTTGCCATGTTACTGTGGGGCAAGAAGGCCCTTACCAGATTTTGACACCACGCTCTTGGAATTCTCAACCTCCAGAACCATGGGCTAAATACTTTCCTGCTCATTATAAATTACTCAGTCTCAAGTATTCTAACAGAAAAGAAATTAAGACATCACAATTTTTAGCAACATAATTGTAAAAAGTAAGTCATACATGATCTCATTTGAAATTGTCATTTCTACAAACTATCAAAGATAATAGCTTGAAGTAAAATATTTCTGGGCATTTTTTCCATCTAAAACAACTTTACAAAGAAACTTGCTTTATATAGTGCTGTGGGCATGGGTTATGTGATGTATCCTTAGGTGATCAGTTCAGCTGTTTTCTACTTCATGCAGTAAGACCTGAACTGTTGGATACTGTCTCCTCACTACCACCCTCATCTTGAGTATGGCTAAATATTAGGTACAAGAAGATGGTATAAAGGGGGGCTTAGTTACTAACATATGTTGGACACAGGTAGTTTGTGTGAGATAATCAAGACTTGAATGAAACTAGGTGATAAGACATAGTATATCCTACGTTATACCAAAAAAAAGTGTATTTCTATTTGGTATTTTAATTGCTCAAAAAGTAAATGTGCAATTACTAGTTGAATATAGGAGCTTCTTGTCTTGAAAGAAAACTCAATTATTCCTATACATAGACCATTATAGTATTTTACCTGTTACATGCATATACTTTTTTTCCATTATTTTCCTCTTAAATTGAGAATGTCTTGATTTCAGTGAAGTCAGAGTACATGCATTGACTACCATGTGGATTTTTAAATATATTGCCCTTTTTTCAAAACCAATTACTAGTTTTATTAAAGTGATTTCAGCTAATTATACTGCAACTATGCCAATTATTTTAAAAGTCATTATAGCTCAAATATTAGCAATCATTAATTACTTTGCATACCCTAGCTGTCCAATTTTATTTAATTTACATGCCTATTTGACTCATTAATATTTTTGACATATTGAAGTTGATTTTTTTTTATATAGAATGGAAAAGGCAGCCAGTGAAATAAAAGAAGGCTTTAACATTTACAAGAAATGCTTATACAATATTCTAGTAGTAAATAATTCAAAATAATTAAAGGTATTTGCTCTATACCTTTAATTTTACATAGTAAATAATTATAAATATGAAATTTATAATAATTCCTAAGTATAATAATTCATACCCTGAAAATGTGCTGAAACTTAACATGCATTGTATACTTTGTTTTCTCTAATATTTGTGCTTTCATGTGTGCTATGCTGTTGCACACTATATCCTAGTGTATGACAGATGTTTGAAAGAAGTCTGAAATAACACTAAGAATAACCTTAAGACACTTTATGTAGAGGAAAATATTTTAAATAAATGTTTGAATAAAAGGTTGTAATCTTACTAATACAATTTATCTTTAACTTCTCCTCAAAGACAATTGTGCTTTCTATATAGTACTTTTTAACTTAGGAAACAAATTTTAATAAATGTTTAAGTTCACATGCGAAATTATCAAAAAAAGAATATAAAATGTGTCTTTAAATTTCATTGAAAAGTCATATATTAAAACTCTGCAGATGAATTCCTATACTGATCATTAAAAATATTTATCCTAGCTGGGCATGGTGGCTCACGCCTGTAATCCCAGCACTTTGGGAGGCCGAGGTGGGCAGATGACCTAGGGTCAGTAGTTCACGACCAGCCTGACCAACATGGTGAAACCCTGCCTCTATTAAAAATACAAAAACATTAGCTGGGCATGGTGGTGGCTTCCTGTAATCCCAGCTACTTGGGAGGCTGAGGCAGGAGAATCACTTGAACTCGGGAGTCAGGGGTTGCAGTGAGTTGAGATTCTGCCATTGTACACCATCCTGAGCAACAAGAGGGAGATTCTGTCTCAAAAAAAAAAAAAAGTTTATCTTGCAACATCTAATATGTAATGTTTCTTGGTTGTCTCTCAAAGCTATTCACAAAGGTTCTGAGTTCTAAGAAATGATTATCAACATTTTCTTCTGTTTTGTTTTCCAACCTTCCTTTTATCCCTGCTTAGCCATATCTAATGAGCAATGATTAGCTTCTGCAGCATATACACATCCTAATATTTGTTTCGTTGAGGAAGTCTAAGTGACTCAAGCTGGAAGCACACATAGCCAACTCATGAAATCCTTAGCTTAGCTTCATCCAATTCCTATGAAGGTTCTGCTTTGGAAGTCAATATGAACAGTCATAAGTGCTAGTATTTATTTAAAAAGAATAAAAATGTATTTTTTTGTCAAAAACTTGATATGTTCTGACTTATCCTATCTTCTCCATGACTATATGAGTCAGGTACTAACTCTGTTCTATAGAAGAAAAAAATAACCAGAAACCAAAACCAAAATGAAACCCTGAATCTACACAGCTGTAAAATCAGCCAGTTAAAATTAAAATTACATGACTACCTTGAGGCAGAAATTAAATTTAAATTTCAGGTCAGTCTGATTTCAAATCCTGAGCTCTTTTTGAAATACAATGCTACCTTTCAAAACTGCCGCTCATTATTTACCTAAAGACTTGATATATAGGCCAGGAATGGTGGCTCACACCTGTAATCCCAGCACTTTGGGAGGCCGAGTCATGTGCTGCTGGATTGGTTTACCAGTATTTTATTGAGGATTTTCACATCAATGTTCCTCAGGGATATTGGCTTGAAATTTTCTTTTTTCTGTTGTGTTTCTGCCAGGTTTTGGTATCAGGATGATGCTGGCCTCATAAAATGAGTTAGGGATGATTCCCTCTTTTTCTGTTGTTTGGAATAGTTTCAGAAGGAATGGTACCAGCTCTTCTTTGTGCCTCTGGTAGAATTCATGTGTGAATCCGTCTGGTCTTGGAATTTTTTTGGTTGGTAGGCTATTAATTGCTGCCTCAATTTCAGAACTTGTTGTTGGTGTATTCAGGGATTGGACTTTTTTCTGGTTTAGGTCTTGGGAGAGTGTAGTGCCCAGGAATTTACCCATTTCTTCTAGATTTTCTAGTTTATTTGCGTAGAGGTGTTTTTAGTATTCCCTGTGGTAGTTTGTATTTCTGTGCGATCGGTGGTAATTATCCCCTTATCATTTTTTTATTGTGTCTATTTGATTCTTCTCTCTTTTCTTCTTTATTAGTCTGGCTAGCAGTCTATGAAGCTACCTTTGACTTTCTTCACAGAATTGGAAATAACTACTTTAAATTGCATATGGAACCAAAAAGGAGCCCGCATAGTCAAGATAATCCTAAGCAAAAAGAACAAAGCTGGAGGTATCACCTGACTTCAAACTATACTACAAGGCTACAGTAACAAAAGCAGCATGGTACTTCTTACTAAAACAGATATCTAGACCAATGGAACAGGACAGAGACCTCAGAAACAACATCAAACATCTACAACTATCTGATCTTTGACACACCTGACAAAAACAAGCAATGGGGAAATGTTTCCCTATATAATAAATCATGTTGGGAAAACTGGCTAGCCATATGCAGAAAGCTGAAACTGGATCCCTTCCTTACACCTTATACAAAAATTAACTCAAGATGGATTAAATACTTAAACATAAGACCTAAAATCATAAAAACCCTAGAAGAAAACCTAGGCAATGTCATTCAGGACACAGGCATGGGCAAAGACTTCATGACTAAAACACCAAAAGCAATGCCAACAAAAGCCAAAATTTTGTAGACAAACGGGATCTAATTAAACTAAAGAGCTTCTGCACAGCAAAAGAAACTATTATCAGAGTGAACAGGCTACATACAGAATGGGAGAAACATTTTGCAATCTATCCATCTGACAAAGGGGTAATATCCAGAATCTACAAGGAACTTAAACAAATTTACAAGAAAAAAAACAACTCCATAAAAAGTGGGCAAAGGATATGAACAGACACTTCTCAAAAGAAGACATTTATGCAGCCAACAAACATATTTAAAAAAGCTCATCATCACAGGTCATTAGAGAAATGCAAATCAAAACCACATTGAGATATCATTTCATGCCAGTTAGAATGGCGGTCCTTAAAAAGTCAGGAAACAACAGATGGTGGAGAGAATGTGGATAAATAGGAGCACTTTTACACTGTGGGTAGGAAATTAGTTCAACCATCACGGAATACAGTGTGGCAATTCCTCAAGGATCTAGAACTAGAAAAACCATTTGATCCAGCAATCCAATTACTGGTGATATAAATTATATAAATGATTATAAATCAGTCTTCTATAAAGACACATGCACATGTATGTTTACTGCAGCACTATTCACAATAAATAGCAAAGACTTGGAACCAACTCAAATTCCCATCAACAATAGACTGGATACAGAAAATGTGGCACATATACACCATGAAATTCTATGCAGCCATAAAAAACATGAGTTCATGTCCTTTGCAGGGACATGGATGAAGCTGGAAACCATCATTCTCAGCAAACTAACACAGGAACAGAAAATCAAACACCGCATGTTCTCTCATTAGTGGGAGTTGAACAATGAGAACACGTGGACACCAGGAGGGGAACATCATACACCGGGGCCTGTCGGGGGGTTGGAGGCTAGCGGAGGGATAGCATTAGGAGAAATAATTAATGTAGATGATGGATTGATGGGTGCAGCAAACCACCATGGCACGTGTATACCTATGTAACAAACCTGCACATTGTGCACATGTACCCCAGAAGTTAAAGTATAATTTAAAAAATAATTTTGAGGAGGAAGGCCAATTATTAATTAATATTTGTATATTTCAAAGGGTATGTCACTTTACCAAGCACCCCAATGAATGGGAAGCGCGAGCAGGTCTCTTTTGACACTGACTGACAATACAGAGCAGCCAATCCTTTTTATCTCAAAACCATGTGCCAATATGTAGGACCCACTGTACCATGTCATGGCCTGAGGCAACAACAACTTTTCTGCCTTGTTGGAGACATGGCATGTGCCCTTATTACCCCCGCCATAGCCTACGGATGATTACCATTTCAGGTAAAGAACTTTGAGAATTCCTTGCCTCTCACATGTCAAAGATACAAATTAAGATTATACGTCTTTTCCCACCCCAAGGCTCAGATGGCTGAGACCCAATTTAATGTACAAGCTGATAGATTAGCACAAATTTTGGAGACCAGGGTCAAATCTTCTCCAGATAACACTTCAGATTACGTTACCCTACTTTTTGTCCCAAAGTACTCATGAAATACTACATCATAAAAGATCCTCTCCCCTTGAGGCATGGATTAAATAGAAAGGGCTTTGCCCCTCCTCTGCCATAGCAAAAATTGAGACAAGCCCATGACAAAGATGGGTCATTGATAATATAATCTCTGGGGTGCCATCCCACAGGGATCTTGCTCCTAGAGTCACTCACCAAGATTTATCAGGCCACTGTCCCCTCAATCAGTACCATTAATGTGCCTTGATCATGGTGGATACTTATTTTTGTATTTTTTCTCATCCCACCCACCAGACATGTCACCACTAAAACTATCAGAGACTTGCTAAAACACTCCTCATTGCCTTTGGAGTTCCAGGCACAATTAACATTGACCACAGTACTTACTTTGCTTCTCAAAATATATAACACTGGGCTCCAAAGACCTAACCTATCAGCCCCAGACTGCAGGTCTTATGTAACACCACAATGATTTGCTTTAACAAAATTTATTTACCAAATAATGTGATCTTCTACATGGTTATTGCTTCTAATAGTGGCACTCATTATTCTAAGCACCCAGCCTTTAGGGACCTGTAGTCTATATCAAATGCACCCAAAATACCTCAATTGACTTTTTTACCCTTCGTAGTGATGCTCTGATTTTTGAAGATCACAATGAACTAGGCATTCTTCCCTCACCGTTCTCCTCTTTTATCCAATTTTGGTTGGACCATCAGTCAGATTGAGATTGAAGCCATTCAAAAATGAATTGTAAGTTATGATCCACTCACTGTTGTATGCCCCTCTGGATATCTGCCCAAACTATCTGACACCCTGATGATGACAATTTGCCTAAGCTGCAAGTTTGCCAACATTTTTTCTAGCTAAAAGGAAAATTTAATTAATAATGTTAAGAATGATTTCATTCAGGAAGTAGACGTCATACTTCAAGTTCTAGGACAGCCAGTACATTACATTTTTTCCTAGCTGCTGTCCACACTTACTTGGGCTCTTCATTACAACTACCATAGCCAACCACTGAATGACACTGTAATCTCATTCCCACTTTTCTGGGAAAATTTTCTGCAGTGTTTAAAGCAGTCCCTACTGGTAATTCTAAATGCACAGGGGTTCACACCACACTGGAGGCCTCACATATACTTACTACATGCCCTGCCCCTCCCTCATTGAGCTTCTTGAATTAATGCCCCTAGGCCCAGACCTGACTTTTCACAATACATGCCAGACCATTATTCAGTCTCATGGAGTGAATGTATGCATCAGGTTCTTTGGGGGATTATGATATACCCAATATGATGCCAACAGAAGCATTTCTTTTCTTTCATGTTTTGCCCCTCCTTACTCAATCAACTACATTCATACATTTCTGTGACTCCCTGATCAACAGTGTTTTATACCTGAATGTCCTAAATGAATGTGGCCTGAGTATTACAAATCAAGTGAGGTTCATGACCTTACACTAAACTAACTCTGTAATAGCCTGAGGGACTCTCAGATTACTCCAGTCTCACAGACAGCCTCATCCCTAATGATAACATTACATCTATACTGGGACCTATCCCTGAGGATGATGTCAGACCTTCAGCTAAACTCATTCTTCATCCTCTGTTAGCCCTCCTATCCTCACCTCTCCTTCCTCCCCAAGTCAGCCTGAACACCATGAGCTACTCTTTCTTCTCAAACACAAAAACAAATAATAAGTAATAATTCATAAACTATTTTTATGAGAAAATATTTTGCATATTCTTCAAATATTCTATTATGGCAAAGTTTGTGACACATATATATCATGCAAAGGTATTTTCACATTCTACAATGTATAGAAAACATGTAAAGTAAACTATGTTTAATGGCCAAAGTTTCTATTTTTTTCGTATTTGAAAATATCCAATTAACCAAAAATAATTTATTAACACAACTTAATATTAGTCTAAGGTCTTAAATTTAATTAAAAGTTTGGATATTGTAACTAAAGTCAACACATTAGTCCCTTATTATTAATATTATTTGAATTTATGAGATTAAACATTTTAAAAGATACCTTCTTGTTACAAATTAATTTCTTCAAACACCATTTAATATGTTTGAAATCCTAAACTGTTGTCGGAACAATGATAGCCTCTTTGACTCATAAACCAAGTGTTGGAAAATTTGAAAAGTTTACATCATGAAATGTTTAATATAATTATATACAAAATAGAATTTTTTGGCAGTAATTTACATAGAAAACATAGAAGTCATACGCATTTGTTAACCAGTGTTGTTCAACTACTTATTTGAAATATTATATGCACTTATTTTTAATAAAATGTTAAGTCCATGTGTTTAAAAGCTAAATTTTATAAAAACTCCTTGAATTATATTTAAACTTTCTTTCTTCATTTTGTGGAAATGGAGATCTTCTTTTCTCTCTTAGTAAGTCAGTCCATTAGTCACTAAGTTTTCCTAGCTGCAGGTTTTTATATATAGCCCATATTTTTGAAAGCAAAGTAAATTCAACTAAATATTTTTTTTTTCAGTTTTTAGGAGGCCATTTATGTCGATCTGAACTAGATATTTTTAGGAGGCACAGAGGCCAACAATTTTTTTTATGATTAATTAGTCTCCAAAAGTTCTCCACTTAGCAGATAAAATGAGAGAAAAAAATGAAAAGGAGAAGTTTGAGGGATCCAACTTCAGTCAAATGTGAAATTATAATTGTCAAGATACTTCTTCTCCCTTTGCATAAAGGAGAGAAAATATAGATGCAGGAAACTTATTTTTACACATTCACACACACACACACACACACACACACACACATCTATTATAGCTGACTTACATGAAGTAAACTTCACACACAGCTATTACAGCTGACTTACATGAAGTAAACTTTCTCTTAAGTGTGCTTTCTTTTAGACAAATAAAACTAGATTCTTTCCTTCTGTTTGTGCTAAGGTGCCTCTAAAGTAAAAATCCTATGCCCAAAGTTTCTAAAACTGGCCATTGTAATTCTAGATTCCCCTTATTGAGATCCTTTCAAGAATTCAAATATTTTGTGCTGTTAGCATCCATACAATTAAGCAGATAGAAACTCTCTTGGTAGCAAGTTTATGAAATAATGGATGCCTATTGTAGTTGAAAAATAATATAATTACAGGTCCCAAATTACCAAAACCGGTTCTTCACTTTTACCTAACTCATAAAAATTCATAGCGATAATAGAATGAAGTGGTGCTATCTCAACCAAGGATAGTAATAATAATATTAGTAACAGTCATAAAGACTCCAGCATCCTTCTAACACAAAAAGGCTGACTGTAGTAGAACTACTGCTGTTAGAGGCCCCACTATCAACACCTTGAAAAGGGAAGATAGCAAAGGGTCTTCAGCATACTTTATCCTCATTGAAGCTTTCTGGGCTAGGCAGGGGAAGTCTGGTTCTGATATGAATGATACTATCAAAAGGTGTGAGAAGCAAAAAATCCAAACAAAACAATCAGTTCAAGACTATACACTGCAAGTAAAAACAACTTAAGTGTTCTTGAAGAGAGGGGCAAGTAACTTAAAAGACTGTATTTAGTTGGGGAAGATCAAACCCTTATTTCAAAAATTATTCACCATTCAAATCTCTGGAAGGCATGGGAAACAGGTTGGGTTAATCATAGGTCAATATGTAGGCACAGAAGAATGAAACTGGGGCATAGCAACTGTTGGTCAGGAAATGTCAGTTTAGCAGAACTGGGCAGGAACTTTTAGCGGACTTGCAACTATCAGTGAAAAATTTTTAATCTTTATGCTTCTTTCCATTTAGTTTGATTGTATGAGTTGATTTATAGAGTATGTGACAACATTTATAATGAAGATAATACAACCAGTACATTTAGTCAGTAATTAAAAACTATGAATATTCTCCAAGGTGTTTTAAATAAATCTGTCTTTAAAATATCTCTTCTTTCCACTACCCTGTCAGCACATTTATTACTACATATGGAGAATAGTACTGAGCAGTGAGAAAAGAATGTGCTAATGGAGTATCTCCTTTATTATCCTTCACTAAGTTATATCTTTAGGATCTCTTATACATCAAACAGAAATTATTATTATTTTTTGTCTTCAGAATCAGGACAGATGAAACTCTAATACCAATTGTTGACCACCTTGCTATTTCCTTTGGTAAATAAAATGGCATAGAGTAGTCTTTGAAGTTAGCAATATTTTTTAATAATGTGAAACTTTGCTTTGTTTTCAGAAAAAGATAAAACAGATGAAAAATATTAGTGCTGACTGATGAAAGCTCCTGAGGATTTCTTTCTGCCTAGCATATTTCCCTCAAGCTTTTAAATTCAATAGTAAGATGAAAAACCTTGCTGAATAACCATGTAGAGAAGCATTGTGCTAGGCATTGTGGGAGATTTGAAGAATAAATGAGGAACATGGTTGTTATTCCCATCAAGCTTATCACATAATTAAAAATAGATACACATGCTGTGACACACACACACGCAAAGCCTAAGAGCAAATAATATTTAATAATACTAGATACCAATAAAGCTGAAAAATGCAAATTATTATATTATCTGTTTTCAAATACACATAGTTATGAAATATTACAAATACAGTTGATAATCTTTGAGATGTAATAATGATGTGAAAAAATAAGATTTCAATGAGACAAATGTAGCTCTCAAATAGAGGAAAACTAAGGGTAATAGGAGCAATGGAAAAGAAAGATAATTCAACCTATTTCTTCAGCTTTATGAGAGATAATCATAGGGTAAGTACATAATCTTTTATGCTTCTCATTTAATGTATTTTGTGCATTTAAGGATACTATTTGAAGTACTAAACTAGAGTGAAACAAGTTCAAAAACTTCCAAATTACTGGAGAATTGGTTGCACAAGGGAGGAAAACATCTTATAAATAATAAATGTAAGTGAAATAAATGTAAGCATAGAAAAAATGAGTCAGAATTTAGTCATAAAAGTACAACTCTATATGATCCTCAAAGGTAAACCCAAGCAGTGTCACTCAAAAAGACTGAAAGGGAAAAGTATGAAAACTGCCCAAGTAGACAATAGAGAAAAGTTAATAATTATAATGATAATTAAATAAAACTATAAGAAAAAGTTAATTCATTGCAAAAATTATGTTAGGCAGTTAATTCATAGTGTTCAGAAAAGTGTGTGCAGCCAATATCCTACTATTAGTTTATGAGTAATAGACAAATTGACAGAAACTACATAGGAATGCAATTTATTAACATTTTTCCCTGGCATTGATATTCAAGATAATAATAATAAAGCAGGCTATAGTATATATGTAACTCAATTTATGAAATTGTATCTATCTAAAACATTGAAAAAGATATATAAATACATTTAAATACTACAAATTTTCTATATGTCCTCTTATTGAATCCATAAAAAATATACAATGTTTAATAACATGCTGAATAAAAAGAAAAATTGTAAAATTCCAAGAAATAGAAATTGTACAGAATTACTCTCTAGTCACACCATATTTAGCACTGTAAAGAAACTGCAAATGTACAAATAAAAATTATCTTAACAATATGAAAATTTGTTCATTTGCTCTCTGAACAACTGTAGCACATGAGATAATCAAAATTAAATTGTCAAATAATTATTAGTACATATCTAAAATTATAAGATATAATGATAATTTTACTGAGAGGAAAATTAACCACCTAAAGCCTTCCATTAATCACCCATAGAAAAAATAGTAAAAGATACATTCAACTTGATATTTAAAATACCAAAAAGTACCCCAAAAATAAGAATGATAATGTGTAAATACAAAAGCAGAAATGCTGAAATGAAAAACAGTTGGGCAACATAATTATAATAAATGTAAGAGGTGATTCTTGGAAAAACATTAACTAATTGTTGGTCTAAAGAAACGGAGGACAATACTTTCAAAGCAAAAACTGCACCAGTCAAAGTTAAAGAGGCAAGATAGGCTTTATCTAAAAGCTATTGCAGTATGGAAGAGAAGACAGAATGCAATCTGAACTCAATTCTGTTGTAATAAAAAATTTTAGATCTATGTTTGCTAATTGGCTTTATCACAAAGAAAAGTAAACTTTCTCCCTGTCTTCATTAGGGGAGGTAGTTTTGTAACCTGAATTAGGCTCCCAGAGAAGTTAGGTTCCCACCCTCTCACAGAAGCTAAGAGATGGGGTGCTATCTTCCTTGATGATTGCACTTCAAAGAAATAGCCCCCAGGCTCTTGAGAAAGATATTTCTGGGTTATAAAAATGGCAAGAGAATTTTAAAAGATTTACATCTCAAGGGGTAGGGTAAGAATTCACAATTACAAATTCTCTAAAGTAAATGCTCTATCAAAAGGGAAGTTGGAGGCAAGGGTTAAGAAGAAGACTATCTAACGTTTAGTCAAGCTGAGGGGAACATTAAATCCATCTTGTTTAATATCCCAGGACCACGCATTTCCACAAGCTTTTATCTTCAACGTTTAACATAGTACATAGTACCCATGATAACTACATTGTCTTAGAACATAGAAAAAGGAAGAATACTTACTATTCCTTTTAAAGGCCCCACTTAACCCTTATATCTAAATCTTACAAACTAAGAACCAAACGTAAAACACCTGCCAAGCTCTGCTGAGTTTGACATACATACATTCACACACACACACACACACACACGCAATATTTAACACTAACAGACTGATTCCAGCTGGCATTACCAGAAAACCCGCTGATAAAGTGGAGTTGTGTGTTAGTCAGAGGTCTAGCAGGAAAGAGATGATACAATCAAAAGAGGTTATTAGAAGATTGGAGGAAGGGACTACAATATTTATAAGGATCTGGGCCACGTTAAGAAAATCAATAGGGGCCAGGCGTGGTGACCTGTAATCCCATAACATTAGGTTGCTGAGGCGGGTAGCAAGCTTGAGCTCAGAAGTTTGAGGCCAGCCTGGGCAGCATGGTGAAACCCCATCGTTTCAAAAAATAGCTGGGCGTGATAGTGTGTGCCTGTGGTCCCATCTACCCCAGGCTGAGGTGGGAGGATGGCTTGATCCTCAGAAGATTGCAGTGAGCCAAGATCATGCCACTGAACTTTCAGCCAGGACAATAGAGGGAGATCTCACCAAGGGAATGTGGGTGAATGACCAAGGCAGGTGACCCTGCAGAGATCAGACACCAATGGAATGTGGGTGAATAATCAGGCAGGCGTCCCTGCAATGATTAAACACCAAGGGAAGCCTGCCTTTCCTAGTCCATGACTAGCGCCAGAGTTTTGGTTCCATGGATAAAATGTGTCTCCTTTGTCTCTACCAGAAAATGAAAGGAACTGAAAATAAGAGAAGGGAGATTGAAGGCTGCAGTTTTGGTTCCATGGATAAAATGTGTCTCCTTTGTCTCTACCAGAAAATGAAAGCAATTGAAATTAAGAGAAGGGAGATTGAAGGGTGCAGCCAAGATTGAAAGGAGAAAGGTTGAAGGATAGTGAGAGACGGTGGAGAAGACAGTAAAAAGCGGTTGCTTACCCGATTTAAAATTGGTGAGATGTTCCTTGGGCTGGTTGGTCTGAGGACCTGAGGTCACAGGTGGATCTCTTCACGGAGTGAGGGTGAGGACAGGGGACTGGCCTCCCGAAGGAGTCCTGCTGACCCGGGTCTTCGGCACCAAATGTCTCACGTATCCGTGTGAAGAGGCTTTGTGTGAGCAACAAGGCTGTTTATTTCACCTGGGTGCAGGCAGGGTGAGTCTGAAAAAGGAATCAGCAAAGGGTAGTAGGACCATCATCAGTTCTTACAGGTTTGGGGATAGGCGGTGGAGTTAGGAGCAATGTTTTGCGGGCAGGGGGTGGATCTCACGAAGTACATTCTCAAGGATGGGGAGAATTACAAAGAACCTTCTAAGGCAGAAGAAACAAAACACAATGGTGGAATGTCATCAGCTAAGGCTATTTTCACTTCTTTTGTGGATCTTCAGTTGCTTCAGGCCATCTGGATGTATGCGTGCAGATCACCGGGGATATGATGGCTTAGCTTGGGCTCAGAGGCCTGACACTAACAATCCTGGGTTTTGTTCTTTAGTCCAAACTTGAGGCTCTTCTTTCATTTTGATAGACAGTCTGGAACGTAGTGAAAGATGTTATAAAGCACATCTATGCTGGTGATGAAACCACCTTTGCAAATTATGACAGTAAGAGAAATCTGAAATAGTTGACTCCATTTTGCTTCTGACCTCTATGCTGGCCTTGCTTATTCCTGGGTGTAGGCCAAACTAACACTGGGAGAAATTTAGTTTATAGTTTAACCTTAACAAGGATGATAATAGCCCTTCTCAAAACTAAACTGCCTTTGTAAAACTAGTAAAAGCCCACAAGGATACAATTATGAGAAGGGCCT
Source organism: Theropithecus gelada (assembly GCF_003255815.1). Classification (NCBI taxonomy): domain Eukaryota; kingdom Metazoa; phylum Chordata; class Mammalia; order Primates; family Cercopithecidae; genus Theropithecus; species Theropithecus gelada. Next base: position 52,032,673 of record NC_037683.1, on the reverse strand, counting down.
GGATTCTGCCAACATATAGGCTTAGTTAAATGATAACCACTTATTGTTCCAGAGGTCACAAGATTTGTAACATCCCCAGTTACTCCTGTTGATAACATCGCTATTGCAGAATGTAAGATTGGTCTCTTGAGATGTTTTTCAGACTGACCCCACTGGGATCCACAACTCAATTCAATTAGCCCTTTGGCCCTCCACCCAGAAGTGGACTCTGCACAGAAGAACCAATTTCTACACCCCTATAATGGCATCCCTAACAAATCAACAGCACTCATTCCCTAGCCACCTGCCCACCAGACTATCCTTGAAAACCACTAGTTTTCTGGGAGACTGATTTGAGTAATAATTTGGTTCTCCCATATGGGTCAGCCTCATGTCCCTTAAAGTCTTTCTTTACTGCAATGCCATGATCTCAGTGACTTGATGTTGTTTTTGTAGTTGGCAAGAAGAACCTGTCAGGTAATTTCAGTGAGACTTAAAACTCTGAATTCTGTCTTTTCATCTCTTGTAATTTTTGCTTGGGTTTTTAGCTTTCCAGCATTTGTTCTCCATTGGATTTTCCTCCCTAAACCTTGATAGTTAGTCAAGAATTTGGGGAGATTTGACCTTGCAGTTTAGGGCTTCCCATTTTGGGGACTGCTTATCACCAGGATCTTCCTGTTCAGTTTCATGCCACTATAAGAGATCTGGACTTCAATATTTAACTCTAATTCTACTAAGTTTTATTTTCCATGACTGGGCCTTCAAAATTAGGCATATGATCATGGGCAATACAATTTAAATATTTTGCTTCCTTTTTCTTTATAATTCCTGCCTACTCTGCTCACAATAAAATGCTTCCAAACATTTTTTTATTTTTGGCTGATTAGACTTTGTAATTGTTATTGCCAAGAAGATAAGTTTAGTAGCAATTAATTCAGAAAATAAAATTGTATTTTAATCTCCCTGGGTGATTCTAATGTGTACCCAGAATTTAGATCTAGCCAAAGGCTGACCTAATCACATATAATTGTAAATTCTTTGTCACTTAGATTATTAGTTGAGTTTGCATTGATAGTTACCAATAGCATAATAAATATTATTATAGTACCTATTCCAAATTAGTCTAAATTTTCTATCCAGCTGGTAATAGTTACAAAATATGATAAATACACTTTCCGATATTTTATTACTTTTGTCCTATTAAAAAATCACAATTCCTCAAAAGTCTGTATCTGCTTATGAACTTTAAACAAGCTTTATTTATGTGTGCTTATTCATCTGTGTGACTTTCATAAGGCACTGGCCTATTATGGCACCTCAAAATATTTCAATAGGCTGAAATCACTCCTGAGATTTTAATCTAAAGTCTTTGTTCACAAAAGCAAATATTAATTCCCACTTCCTCAGACAGCTGGAAGAACTAGCAGGCATTAAGTGTTCCCAAACATTTTACAAAATACGGTGTTTGTCTCTAGTTTGATTAAACCTAACATTAGTTTCCTAACAAATCCTGATACTTCAAGGTTGTTTTCTATAGGATTTTATACAAATTACAGATTATATGATGTGATTCTTTTAATATTCAATTCAGTCACTGAGATTTCTTTATTAAGGCCAAATTTTAAAAAGGCAAAAAAGGCTTCAGAATATATTGATAGATATAGATAGATAGATAATAGATTAATAGATAGACACTTGGATTCTGAAGCTCTATTAAAGCAATATTTATTGCTTTAAATATAACCATCTTAAATTTTTCTTTACTAATTTGGAGGACAATAGTATTAGTGGTTAATTTGTACTTTGCAAATGAAATAGAAATAGTTGAAGTGCAGCAATTCATATGCAAACAACATGCATCACCATTGCCATAGTCAATCATTTTTGCATTTCAAAAACACTGTAACAAAGACTAGGGTGCATAGAGTTCTCTATCCTCAATATAAAAGGAATTTCAAATAAGCCCTCTTTCAAGCATATCAAAGAGCGCTTAATGGGAAAATTATATTGTAATCTCTAAAAGAACCAGTTTAGTGGGAGAATGAGTTCCTAATTAGTGGGACTATCATTTTGCTGTTTGATAATAATCTTACTCTTTAGTGAAGCATATTAACTCTTTCAAGCCACTGGGGGACATTTATAAGTATTGCTGCCAAAAGCACTACAGTTGATATTTACTAAATATTTGGACCCTATTAAACTAAACATGCTGCAAAGCATTTAAAGTGTGAATGGTGAATGATAGCCTCCACAACAAGGTGTTTCATTGCCCTTGGATTCAGAAAGCTCAATTTGGTTCAGAAAAGATAATTTGTGGCTGGTGCGGTGGCTCATGCCGGTAATCCCAGCACTTTGGGAGGCCACGGCAGGTGGATAACTTGAGGTCAGGAGTTCGAGACCAACCTGACCAATATGACGAAACCCGTCTCTACTAAAAATACAAAAACTAGGTAGGTGTGGTGATGCACACCTGTAGTCGCAGTTACTCTGGAGGCTGAGACAGGAGAATTACTTGAACCTGGGAGGCGGAGGTTGCAGTGAGCCGAGATTGCGCCACTGCACTCTATCCTGGGTGACAGAGTGAGACTCGGTAAAAAAAAAAAAAAAAAAGAAAGGATCATTTATTTGTGTTTGTAAGATTAGTGAAATTTTGATTTTAGGTTTACGTGTATCTTCTCAGAACTAATCCTCAGAAAATATCATAAAAGGAAAAGCTGGAATGAACTAGCAAGTTTTGCTGAGCATCAGCCCTGAAGAGTTTATTTTGCACATTATGTTAAGATTTGAAAATAATGTAAATGAGGAAAGATGCTCCTTGATGTCAATTCCTTGCCCCTTATCAGAAAACAGTTTTTTCTAATCATTACATAATATCATAATGTTGTTTTCAAATATTCCTATTAGAAAAAGGAAGTAAATTTAGATGATCTCTTGTTATCACATTTGATGTTTTAAAGGTTGACTTTTTTTTTTTAGTTACAATACAAAATGTTATTTATTTTGTTTTTATCTTCCTCAGCCTCCATAAACATTTGATATATGTGGCAAAAATATAGTGGTAAATGATAACATTCCACTTAGCTTAACAAGAAGATATTTGAAAAGCACAATAGTAATGTAGTCATTGTTTGAACAAAACTAAGACTTGATGGTCATTAGATGACTAAAATAATGAGCTTCTGTAATAATAATAGAAGAAACTGAGATGAGAGAATTGATACAGTGTGTATCTCAGGGTGTGATTTAGCTTCTGTCCATCTGACTGAAGAAAAAAATAGATTGTATCTTAAGCTACTAAGATGAAAATAACTCTAGTATTTTTATTTCTCTCTCACAGATCCTGGAGATTAGGTCATGGACACCATTGTGGACTATTATTGCATCTACCACACTCTATTTGAAGTAATCATTTATTTATGATCAACTAATACAGTAATTGAAATTATTCATTTTTATGATCAGGTCCTACATATAATTAACCAACATTCAAAAAAATAGACATCTATTATGTACTCAAGATTATTTGATGTTACATAAAACAAAAAAAAAATTTAAAAATTCCACTACATTTTAAAAACTTACAATTTACTTGAAAAACAAAAATATTAGGCAAAAGTTAATATGAGATATAGTTGAGTGAAAAATTATGAGAAATCTTTTACAACCTGAAGTAGAATATAATTCAAAACTCAGGTTATTCATTAAAAGCTTCAGAGAGTAGTTGAATTTGAGCTAGTCCTTGAAGAATCAATAGGAGTTGTAAGAGTAGAAATGAGAGTAGAAATGAAAGAGAATACTGTATGCTGGGTCAGTAAAAAAGGAACGTAATAAGACAATGTTAAACAATCCTGGCATTCTAATAGAGCATGAAGAAATAAAAGCATTGAGAAATGAGGATTGTGGCCATCAATAATGAAACAATATTTTATTTTTAATGTGTATGCATGCATGTATGTGTGTATGAGTATGCTGGATATATTTTACAAAAGCTGGAACTAAAATAGATTGAAAATATGAAAATATAAAAACAAAGAAATAATTTTGTTACAGGTAGTTAGATAGGCATGAGTGGGGCAGGAGAGGGCTCTTCTCCCCTCCTCCCCTAGGAATGTCAGGTGATGATTCGTCAATTATCACAAATGCCTCCCTAAAAATGATAATTTGGCAGCCCACTGAGGGTGCCAGGGAGAAGTCATTTCCCGATGACCCACAGGTATTAACATTAAAATGTTCATTGAATGCAGATGCCAGGGAGAAGAAACTTCCCGGGCACATGCACTAAGATGAAGTGGTGGAATATGACTCTGCAGGTGCACTCTAACGGAAAAAGGAGGAAAGTCTCAGATGGACATGCATACACCTTCCTAAACACACTGTGTGTGCTCAGTTCGCGAAGGTAAAGGGGACTCGCTACATGCGGGAAGCCCACCCAAAGAGAAGAATCATGGGAAAGAGGTGAGCCTATAAAGCCCTAAGATCAAGGTCAAACACTCCTTTTCTCTTTGACCTTCAGGGGCCCTCTTGGATTTCTTCCAAGTGATTTTTCCTTTCTTTTCTGTTCCAAAGCCTTATAAATAAACTTCCACTCCTGCTCTGCAACTTGCCTTGGTCCCTTATATGCTTTATGCCTGTATTCGTTTGTTCTCACACTGCTAATAAAGACATATCCAAGACTGGATAATTTATAAAGGAGAGAGGTTTAATTGACTCACAGTTCTGAATGGCTGGGGAGGTCAGGAAACTTACAATCATGGCAGAATGGGAAGCACACAGGTCCTTCTCAGGTGGTGACCGGAGAGAGAATGAGCGTCCAGGAAAAGGGGAAGCCCCTTATAAAACCATCAGATCTCGTGAGAACTAAGTCTCTGTCACGAGAACAGGATGGAGGAAACTGCCCCCATGATTCAATTATCTCCACCTGGTCCCTCCCATGACATTACGGGATTATGGAAACTAAAATTCAAGGTGAGACTTGAGTGGGGACACAGCCAAACCATATCAATGCCCCTCTGTCAAATTCTTTCTTCGTAAGGGGCAAGAATTGAAATTGCTGGAGACCGGTATGGTTTCACCACCAGTAACTCAGGGTGAATCGGATCTCTTCCACCAGTAGCGATTTAACTTTGTGTTTGCTTGTTTGTTTGTTTTTAGACAGGGCCTCACTCTGTCACTGAGGTTAGAGTGCAGTAGCGTGATTTCGTTTCGCTGCAGCCTCGACCTCCTGGGTTCAAGCAATTCTCCTGCCTCTGCCTTCCCAGTAGCTGAGATTATAGGCTCCCACCACCACGTCCAGTTAATTTTTCGTATTTCTAGTAGAGATGGGATTTCACCATGTTGACCAGGCTAATCTCATACTCCTAACCTCAAGTCATCTGCCCGCCTTGGACTCCCAAAGTGCTAGGATTACAGGCGTAAGCCACCGCACCTGGACAACTTAACTTTTCTTATTATAATGCTGTATCGCAAACCTTATGAAATACACATTTTGTTTAACTACATCACCCATTCTATTTATTTATTGTTAGATGGACATTGTAGGTAGGATTATTAATATTCCAATATTTTATTAATCTTGGGAAAAAGCAGATTCCTAGTAGCTTTGTTCTTTCAGGAGATAAAGTGAAAATGAATATCCTGCTGTATTAAAGCTATTACACTTGGATATGTGGCACAATCATTTAAAAGTTCTTTTTACAAATAATATTGAGTTGCATAAAAACATTGTAATAAAACATTTAAGAAAAAATGGTGCAGTGTGTTAATATGAAAGTAAGCAACAATAAGGGAGCAGATATTTGCAATGCATATATCTGACAAAGAATTTATATTCCAAATATATGTAAGGAATTTCTTCAAATTACTGTGTAAAGTACATTACTCAAGCATCTTGGAAAACTTTTGATAACACCTATAAAAACTGGATCATCATTTCCCAAGACCCAGCAAGTCACCTCATATGTATATATCCAACATAAATCCTTACCTGGTAGCCAATAACTAAAACTCCCAAATTTGTCTCAACAGTCAAATGAATAGTCATCACATAAAATAACATAAAGCACAAACGATGCCCGACACATGAAATAGTAAGAATGATTCACAGATGATGAAAAACAAACATACAGTTGAACAAAACAGACAAAAATATGCATGCTGTATGTTTTCTTTAATGTAATATTGAAATAAGTAAAAATAATCAATGATGTTTGATAACAGAATATAGTTGTCTTTTAGTGGATGGTAGTAATGAGAGGCAGGGGTGTTTTATATCCTGCTGTCAGAACCTATTTTTAGATCTGCTTGGTGGTTCTGTGTGTGTTCACTCAGTGAAATTTCATTGCACTATAAACTTATTTGTAAATTTGTAAAATTTTTTACAATGTTTTTGCCATTTGACTGGCACAATTAAAATAATAATAGTTGGAGATGATGTGGATCAGTAAGATATATTTTTTTATTAATTTATTATTATTATACTTTAAGTTGTAGGGTACATGTGCATAACGTGCAGGTTTGTTACATATGTATACTTGTGCCATGTTGGTGTGCTGCACCCATCAACTCGTCATTTACATCAGGTATAACTCCCAGTGCAATCCCTCCCCCCTCCCCCCTCCCCATGATAGGCCCCGGTGTGTGATGTTCCCCTTCCTGAGTCCAAGTGACCTCATTGTTCAGTTCCCACCTATGAGTGAGAACATGCGGTGTTTGGTTTTCAGTTCTTGTGATAGTTTGCTAAGAATGATGGTTTCCAGCTGCATCCATGTCCCTACAAAGGACACAAACTCATCCTTTTTTATGGCTGCATAGTATTCCATGGTGTATATGTGCCATCAACCCAAATGTCCATCAGTGACAGATTGGATCAGTAAGATATTTTATTTATTTATTTATCTTGCAGAGATGGGGTCTTGCTATATTGCCCAGGTCAGTCTAGAACTACTAGCCTAAAACAATCTTCCTTCCTCATATACATATACATATATACGTATGTACATATGTGTGTGTGTGTATATATATGTATATGTGCATGTGTGTATATATATAGTTAAAAATCAAATGTCTACAAAGTAGCTAACAGTGTATTGATATTAATAATATTACCTATAAGACATAATTTGAGAGCTTTCAAGTAGAAGTAAGAACAATTTGAGACTGCCTCTATTTTGTTTTAGTACTACATATTTTGTTAAGTTTTGATTTACCTTATAGTCTATGATTATTTCAAGTAGTGTATTAGGAAGAGTTTTGTAATATTCCCTAATTTAAAAAAAAAACAAACAAATTTGCATTTGAAAATATTTCATTTTTCTAAGGCTTTTATGTAACACTTTTTTCAAATAGTAGTGCACATTTTTTCAGTCTTTTCAAACTGAAATTAAATACATTGGTTAGTATAACTAGATTTTTCCTATTTATGTTTTTCTACTTTAGTTCTTTTAAATATATAGGTGAGTTTAGTTATCTGAGTAAAACTTTACTGAAATATATTATAAACTATATTTTTAATCATAAAAAATTCAGAATTTTGGTTTTGCCTTTGATGAAATGTAGTCTAAGAAATTTAAGTGTAATGTACACACTTTCTGCTCAAGAATGGCACGTATACTGAGAACATCCATTGAAAATAGTAGTGCCAGATAATGTGATAAGTGCTTTTGTCCAATGTGTTATGTAGACTTCACAACAAAACCATGAATCTCAGTGTCCTCATTTCAAAAATAGGGATTAAATACTCATCATATTTCTTATAATTAAAATATGCTGTAATTTGTTGACAAGAAATAACTGCAAGCTTCTTTCCTTTTTATAGAGATTCATTATTTATATTCTAATAAATTCAGGTATTATAAGTAATTAAGCAAAAAGTTCTAGCTGAATTTTAACTTTTAATTAATTATTTAGTGCCACTGATGGTAAAGTCAGTTTTGGGTCTGATTTAAAGTTTTTTCTGATTAAACAAAATATTCACTTAAAGCCTCACCACTGTCATAAAATGATCCCATCAAATAATGAGACATAATAAGCACTGAGGGAAAATATCCCTACCTATGTCAATAGTGGGCATGGTGTGAAAGGTATGCAATTGAAGACAGAAAACCTGAATTAAAATGTGTACCATTTAGTACTTATGTGATGTCTTGCAAACCACTTTATTTCTCTGAGCTTTTTTATTCATTTGTTAATTCTCAAAAATTGTGCAAGGAAAAGTAAGTCAGATTTGTTCTACCTTGTTCATCTTTGCAACATTGGTCATGACTGACTCAAAAGTTGTCATAAATTCCAAGGTGGCAGGGTTAGTGCATTACTTTGCAAACCATAAATTCCTGCAGGACTGTAATAGATTATTGTTCAGGTAAGGGAGGCGCTCTACTGAACTAAGAAAATAATTATTTTTACTTCAGCCTGCCTTACCACCAGATTGATAAAGGATGTCAGATGATTACTTTTAACAATTTGTTTAGATTTTAATAAATAGTCTCTTAGATCTCATTGACTCTAACATTCTATACAATGTATTATTTGCATTGATTTTTTCTTCATTTAGTTTTCATGTACATTTGTTTGTTTATTCTTAAGACAAAACAATTACATGACCTTGTTTCAGCTACTATAAAGTCTAAATATCCTTAAGAGGCCATTGTATAAATTCTACACAGATGAGCTCAAAAACTGTACTAGATGAGATTAAATGCCATTCCTTTCTTCTGGATTTTGAGAACGTGTGTTCTTTTATAAATATTTTATTTTTTTCTATGGATTATTATGAAGAAAAACATTCTTTGAAAATAATATTTCATTTTGTTTCCTGTACCATGTAATAATTCATTATAATATCATTTCAGGATTACTAGACAAGTAAGGAGTAGGCAAGGGCAAAGGTAGAGAGCTTGGATACCTAAGGAAAATAAGGCAATGCAAGATGGTACTCCTCTCCCACCTCAATCTCTTGCTCCACCAGTCACTAAATTGGAGGGGGTAAATTCAAACTGATGGGGTATTAAATTAACGAGCAAGCATTCTACCTTTGATGCATTGTTAGACTCAACCAGACTTGAGAACTTATTGGGTGAGAAGAAAATGGGGGGAAAAAGACATTATTTTGAAGGCTAATAGGTTGCCTACAGGGTTTTACAGGTACAGCTATGTATGTAATTTAAGGGGACATCAAGAGAAACATTATTTTTATAAACTAAAAGTAGCCTCTGCTGCAACCATTTTATATATATAATATGTTTTATATTAATATATTTTATATTTTATTGTAAAACAATTGTATCACCTAAAATTAACCAGTTTAAAGTCCACAATTCAGCGACATTTAGTATATTCATTATATTGTACCATCATTCCCTTCTTTATCTTTTCTAATACATTTTTATCACTCCAGAAGAAAACCTGTTACCGATTAAGCAGTCACTCCCTCTCTTCCACCAGCCCCTGGAACTTGCCAATCAGCTTTCTGTCTGTATTCTGGATATTTAGTATCAACTTACCTAGTTTTTTAGCAATAGATCTTTATGCTCTTTGTACTTGGTGTACTTTTGACACTTGTGCATCTTAGAGAAATTACCCTTCCTGTGTATTATATATTACTATTAATAATGTCATGGTAGAAGATGCACTGAAAGCTTGCCTCATGTTTGCACAGTTACTTTATTTTTTATTGCCACCATGTTGCAGTTAGTATTTTTTTAATGATCCCATTTATCCAAAAGTAAACTTCATTTGTGATGCATCTAAGCGAGTGCCAAGTTAACTGTCCTTATAGCAACATGCAAGTTTTACATGGGGCTTCAATGACGTTGTGTTTCATTGTTTTTGAAATAATAGTTTTCCTAATATTTAAGCAGATATGTGTGTGTGCTTCTGTGTGTATATGTATATATGTGGAGGGGAGTAAGTGCAGCTGTACAATGTGCAGTAACATATCTGTTCATTTTCTAAGTTGGTGTATTTCAAAAATGTGCTTTTATGGCCCTAAGGACTATCTAGAAAAAGTATAAAACAGGTTTGAATCATGCTACAGTTCCAAGTTACCTAAAGGCTTTTATAGCAATCTCTGCTTCTTTTGTTCTCTTCCTCTTTTTTCCATTGATTGGGTGTCTAACTTGATTCAAGGTCTGCTAATAACAGGATGCACTAGCCATTTTCACTCCGTCTGTTCACCTGAGCTGATGGTGAGGTTCTTCCTGCTATTATTTTTGTTTTCCCCTGTGGATCAACAAAGGAAATAAGATACAAAGTTTTGGATTTTGACTTCCAGATATGTAGAAGACCCACATTTAGCCTCTGAGTCTTTAGTTCTGAGCTACAGATCATTGCTTTTGAGATATGAAATATTTGCATAGCTATTTATGATGACCCATTTATTCATATTTGTTGCTTAATTTGTATAAAATTCTTCAGAGAAAAGCAACGGTGATTAATTGGACAAGAATTTAGCATTTGTTTCCTACCAAAAAATAAACAGATAAGCAAATAAATATACAGCAATTCCTAACTCACATCAGCTAAATAGCTGCTTCTTTACTGATCTACCTCTCTTGTCTACACCGAGGCGCCTAAGTGTAAAGTGCCTTTGATATATTCAGTGTCACTTCTGACCACAGGAACAGGTAAAGAGTATACACACACCACTCATCTGCAATATAATAAACATCAAGATAATATTTTTTAAAAGTACATAGTGTTTGACAACTTCATATTGCAATGTTTGTTACACAGGATTAGGGAAGCTACTATAAGTATTCATATCTATATCTATACTTACATCTCTATCATACAAAATATTGAATTTCCAACTAATTTTACATTCTGTATCAAGAGCCAATGATAGGAGTGATGTCAGCAAAAATGGTCAAGTAAGCACCTCTAATGTTTTGTCCCACTCCAGAAACACTGAAAAACCTGACAATTGTCGGAACTAACTTCATCAGAACTCTGGAAGACAGTCCAATGTTTACAGCAACCATGTGAATTCTTAAACAGAAGAAAGATAATATAAATGGACTGAGAGAGTTTTGCAGCATTTTGACTTAGCTTTGCCCACTCTCCCTTTCTGTCATAGTAGTTAGTTTTGAGATGGCAACACTTGCAGTGTGAGTAACTGGTATAAAAATCAATTAAAAAATTTAAAAGCTGTTGGAACACCCCAAACACTTTCAGACTTGAGAGAGGCGTGACTGTGATTTGAGTCACGTAGCACGTAGTTGCAACTTCTGCTTCTTAGATTATAGATGAACTATCACGTTGTTCTTGTTCTGTAAATGACATGGGAGAGACCAGAGACAGGACCTCCTCCCCTTCTAATCACTGACCTTTATCATAGATTAACTGCATCCTTTTTTGTTCTGTACTTAACTCAGAGCACTAAATAATATCATACACAAAAATTAACTCAAAATGGATCAAAAACCTAAATGTAATGGCTAAAACTCTATAGCTCTTAGAATAAAACATAAGAGTGACTCTTCATGCTCTTGGATTTGGCATTGGTTTCCTAAATATAATGCAAAAAGCTTAACCAACAATAAAATATGTTAGACTTCACCAAAATAAAAAAAAGTGCATCAAAGGACACTATCAAGAGAATGAAAAGACAACCCACAGAATGAAAGAAAATATTTGCAAATCATATATCTAATAAGTACCTAATATCTAGAACATATAAAAAACTCTTAAAATTCCACAATGAAAAGACAAAAAGAAAAACCATATCCAACAATGAACAAATAACCTGAAAAGATATTTTTCCAAGGAAATATACAAATGGCCAATAAGCACATGAAAAGATGATCAATGTCATTAGTCATTGGGAAAAGCAAATCAAAACTACAATAAGATTTCACTTCATACCTTTTATTAGAATGGTGTAATGAAATAAATAGGAGATAAAAAGTGACAAGAGAATGTGGGGAAATTGAAACTGTCATAAAATGAAAAAGATACATATTGTCACTCTGGAAAACAGTTTGGTAGTTCCTCAATGTATTAAACATTAAATTACCATTTGTCCCAGAAATTCCACTTCTAGGTGGAATTGGAAACAGATATCCAAATAAACATTTGTACATGAATGTTCATAGCAGCACTGTTCACAATAAACAAAAGGTGAAACAACTGAAATGCCCATCAACAGATGAATGCATGAACAAAATGTGGTAACAAAATACATGAACAAGGTAATTTTATTAAGCCACAAAAAGTACTGATACCTCCTACAACATGAATGAACCTTGACAATATTATATGGAGTGAAAGAAATCAGAGGCAAAAGGCCACATATTGTTTATCATTTATATAACATATCCCAAATAAGCAAATACATAGAGACAGAAGGCAAATGAGTACTTGCCAGGGGCTGGGGGTAAGATGAAAATAGGGAGTGATTGCTTAATGCCTTTTGGTGGAGTTGATGAAGTAATTCTGGAACTAGATAGTGGATGGTTGCTCAACATTGTGAATGTACGCAATGCCACTGAATTCTATACTTCAGAATAGTTAAATGGTAGATTTATATTACCCATTGTTTACCACAACAAAAATATGCTGAAATAAAACAATGATAATCTATTTTTTCTCACTTCTACTTGAGAACCAGGTATATAAGAGAATCTATTGAATCTCTGGCATTGACTCTATGAGGTACAAGAAACAATTTCTAAGACTCAGTCAGTGACTTATTTCAGAACTATTTGAGAAAATGAATACATGGAACAAATTTTAATAGTCACTCAGAATTTAGTCTTACCTAAAGTCACACAGAAAATTAGTAACAGAGCTGAGTTATAGGACATCAGGCATCCAATTTAGTGTTTCTTAATTTTTCCTTCTTGTATGTTTCCTATTACTTCTGTAACTCCTCACTAATAATTTTTTTTAAGGTTAAAAATCACTTTTATTTACAATTTTAATGGGTAGTTTAACTAGAGTGATCATAAAAGGCCACTCTGAAGAGGTGATATTTGAATTATGTTTAAATGATGAGAAAGAGGCATCTATTCAAATATTTAGGGAAAGAGTGTCCCGAACAAAAGAGGAGTGAGTAACCAAAGAGGGAATGAGCTTTAAATATGTTAGAATGAGGTCTCTGTAGCTGGAACACAGTGAAAGAAGGAGAAACAGGAGAGAGGCGAGTTTGGACAGGTAGACAGTGGCCAGAGCATGCAGAGCCCATAGGCTATGGGAAGAGTTTTTGTTTAATAGTAATAATAATAAAGTGGCAGCCTGAGGTGGTGGCTCACACCTGTAATCCCAGCACTTTGGGAGGCTGGGGCAGGAGGATTGCTTGAGGTCAGTAGTTTGAGGCCAGTAGTTTGAGACCAGCCTGAACAACAAAATGAGACCCCTGTTTCTACAAACAAAACAAAACAAAACAAAACAAACTGAAAAATTAACCAGGTTTAGTAATGTATGCCTGTAGTCCCAGCCGTTCCAGATGCTGAGGTGGGAAGATGGCTTGAGTCCAGGAGTCCACGGCTGCAGTGAACTATGATTGTGTCACTGCACTCCAGCCTGGGCTAGAGCGAGATCCCATCTCATAAAATAAACAACCAAGAAAGAAAAGCTGGAGGATTTTTAACGGTAAATGATAACTCTGATTAAAATTTTAAAATATTAATCCATAGATGACTGTTCTATGAAGGATGAAGAGAGAGATGATAGCATCTTTGCACAGGGTTGTATCAACAGAGATGCGTGGAGAAAAAAAAAAAGGTCTTATCTAGGATATATTTTGGAGGTAGTCCCAGAAATGCCCACTGAAAGATTGGATGTAGGTTTCAAATAGACAGATGAATCAAAATGACTTCTTTATATATATATATATATATATATATATATCTCATATATATATGATATATATCACATATATCTCATATATATATGAGATATATATATCCTTAAAAATCTAGGTGGATGTTATTGACATGATTTGGAAAAAGAAATCAATGGTTAGATTTTGGCCACATGAAATAGGAGCTTTCAATTATACATCCCAATGGAGATGTAATGTAGTTAGCTGGATGCTTAAGTCTTGTAATGTCTAAGTCAAGAGAGAGGATATGTAAGTTTGAATGCTCTCAGTTTGTTTCCTTGAATCTTGTAATTAGATTAGATTACTTAGGAACAAAGGAAAACAGGGCAGTTCACCAGAGAGCTCCTTAGGGTACTCTAACATTTAAAAGTCTGTAACAAAGAATTAACGAGAAAGGAAAAGTGGAAAATAATTCCCATTGGAAAAGTAAAAATCCTGAGACATCTTCAAAAGCTTTCAAGAAAAATGTTTCAAATAAGAGTGTAGTGAACTGTGTCAAGTGCTTCTCAGAAGTCATGTAGAATGGAGATTGGGAATTGACTACTGTGTTTGCCAAAATGTAGATTATAACAGCTGTAATAATGAGCAGTGGAATTGAGATCCAAATGCAGAAAAATGAGGTAAAGATATCTGGTAAGGAAGGAGAAACAACTATTTTTGAAATGTTTATCTGTGTATAGCACAAGTGAATGGGGCATCTGCTGGAGTTAGAAGTTTTTGAGCAAAGGCACATGATGGCATGCAATTTACCAGTATGCATTGTTCCTCTAAAAAATTATGAAGGGTATACTTTTATTGAACTGTTTCCAGATGAGGAATCTGGCTCAGTGACTTTGCTGAAAAGCCCAACTGACCATAAACAGTATGATTTCTGAAACTTAAATTCTAAATAAAGTGTCTAAACTCCAAAGATCACTCCTTTTTGGTGTATGATCCAAGGAAATCAATTTTTCAAATTCATTTTTGAAAAGCAAGTTAGTGTATGAGTCCCAGCAATTCTGTATCTGCATGCATGTTCCTCAGTGTTTATGAGATAAAAGAACTGGAGATAGCTTTTGACTGTCTATGTCTTCTTGCCTTGACAATGAAAGAGTTAAAGCACAATTGCTTAGTACTTGTATACTTAAATGTATGTTGAATTATTCACATGAGTAATTGCATTGTGCTGGAGTTAGTATGGAAGAGATGACTAGATGTCTGTCAGAAGTTTGTGACTCTCTACCAAGGGGTAGAGATATGTTTAGAAATGACATTCTGGCCCCAGTTTCATCTCTTCCTTCATCTGGATAACACCATGTAAATAATTCTTACCAGTGCATTTTGAATAGAGGAAATATGTATCAGTGCCAGATCAAAGTGATTCAGAAGCAGGTATGCATTCATCTTTTTTTTTTTTCCATTTCCTATCGACATGATGAATGTAGACAAATCTGCTGCCCCAGAAGTAGTCATTTCCATATAATGGAAAGGGTCTGGGGGCTTGAATGTCCCTGTAGAAGGTCACTTATAGATAAGGATCATGATACTCAACTTTATGTGAGCAAGAAATAAACATCTATCAAACCACTAGGGTTTTAAAATTTAGGTATTGCAGCAACTATAGTTATCTGTACTAATGCACTCAGCTTAGGCTAAATCACTCTGTATCAAATTCTTTAGAATTGTAGAGTCATAAATAGTTTGAGAATATTTGGACATGGTAATAGTGGTGTATGTTCAACGACATAAATGTCTTGCTGCTGAAAGGATGGAAGGTTTTGTAAATTTTGCGTGTGATTTTGCTGCCTTCTGGGTGTCATGAAGCAGAACTATCACAGTATAGTTTAAAAAAAAAAACTGATAAAATAAAAAGCACCAGCCTAGCTAGCAACTGCAGTGTGACAAATAGGTGCTAGGCAATTTTCCTTACTGACTACGAAAAAACAAGTGCAATGAAGAAACATTTCCTCATAAAATACTAGTTTGTAAAATCAAGTGTTCTTTGAATATCTCTTTTATTTCATTTATAAATATTAAGTGAAAAAAGAGGAGTGTGGTGGGGCCAAGATGGCTGACTAGAAACAGTGGCATTTGGAGGCTCCCATAGAAAAAAACCTTAATAAGCATGTGAATCCTTCACTGGAAACCAAGGTATCCAGGCTGTCTCATCAGAACTGACTAGGTGGCTGGTGTGACCCATGGAGAAAAGGAAGAACAGTGCAGTGTGGCAGCCCACATGAGAGCCACAGAGGGCAGGGGACCCCCTCGCCCCAGCCAAGGGAGGTGGTGAGTGAGTGTGCTACCCAGCCGGGGAAACTATGCTTTTTCCATGGCACTGTGCAATCCGCAGATCAGAAGAGCCCACTCACAGACCCATGCCACCGGGGCCTAGTGTCCAAACCCCAGAATGCACAGTTTCTCAACAGCATCTCAGCTAGAATCTGCTTAAGCATACCAAACTCCTGTGGGGAGAGGCAACCAGCACCTTAGGTGTGGCTGCCTGCTGTTTAACCCATTTGAGCTCCTTGCCGGAGGGGCAGCAGCCAGCACTAGTACCTGCAACTGCCTAACACACTAAGCTCCCAGGGCGGGGGAAGGGCAACAGCTACCTCTATAGCTCCAGGCTGTACTTTTTCTCTGCTGGAGCTAGGGAGACTGGACGGCTTGGTTCTAAGATTTGTCTCCCATAGCCCAACATACGAGCTGTGGCAGTCTGAGGCCAGAGTGTCTCTTCAGGCCTGACACTGACCCATCCTTCCTTGTTGGGTGGGGTTTTTCTGCAGGAAGTCCAATAACTCCAGTCAGAGGCTCAGGGACAGAACCCAGATCTCCCTGGACCTGAGACCCTAAGGGGAGGGGTGACCACAGCCTCTGCAGACCAGCAGACTTAACTTTTCCTTCTGGTAGTTCTGAGGAATCCAGGCAGCTCAGATGAGTGGATTACCTCCCAGTGAAGCACATCCCCTCCACCAAGGGACAAAGTGCTTTGTTAAACAGGTCCTGTTTGTGTGCTACCCAATTGGGTGAAACCCTGTAACAGGGGTTGTCAGACAGCCTATCACAGGCGCAATCTTACTGGCATCAGGTTGTTGCCCTTCAAGATCAGATGTCCCAGAAGAAGGAGTAGGCACGCAACTTTGCTGTTCTCCAGTCTCCTCGAGTGACATCTCCAGGCGCAGGAGTGAATCAGATGAACAGGGCCTGAAGTCAACCCCTAGCAAACTGTAGCAGCCTTGCAGAAGAGGTACCTGACCATCGAAAGAAAAACAAACAAGCAGAAAGCAATAACAAAACCATCAGAAACAGCAACACAAAGCCCACAAAAATCCCATCTAAAGGTCAGCAGCCTCAAAAACTGAAACTAGACAAACTCGTGAAGATGAGAAAGAATCAATGAAAAAATGCTAAAAATCTAAATGGCCAGAGTGCCTCTTCTTCTCCAAATGATTGCAATTCTCTCCATCAAGGTCACAGAACTGGATGAAGGATCAGATAGATGAATTGACAGAAGTAAGCTTCAGAAGACAGGTAATAAAAAACTATACTGAGCTAAAGGAGCATGTTTTAGCCCAATGCTAAGAACCTTGATAAAAGGTTACAGGAATTGCTAACTAGGGAGGAACATAACCTGATGGAGCTGAAAAACACAGTACGAGAACTTCATGAAGCATACACTAGTATCAATAGCTAAATCGACCAAGTGGAAGAAAGGATATCAGAGTTTGAAGACCACTTTGATGAAATAGGGCATGAAGACAAGACTAGAGAAAAAAGAATGAAAATGAATGAAACCTCCAGGAAATATGAGACTCCATAAAAAGACTGAACCAACAATTGATTGAAGTACCAGAAGGAGATTGGGAGAATGGAAACAAGCTGGAAAACACACTTCAGGGTATTATCCAAGAGAATTTCCCCAACCTAGCAAGACCGGCCAACATGCAAATTCAGGAAATACAGAGAACACCATTTAGATACTCCATGAGAAGATCAACCGCAGGACACATAATCATCAGATTTTCCAAGGTCAAAATGAAGGAAAAACTGTTAAGGGCAGCCAGAGAGAAAGGCCTGGTCATCTATAAAGGGAAGTCCATCAGACTAACAGCAGACCTCTCGGCAGAAACTCTACAAGTCAGAAGAAATTGGGGCCAATATTCAACATTCAAAAAAAAAAGAATTAGCAGCCCAGAGTTTCATATCCAGCCTAAGCTTCATAAATGAAGGAGAAATAAAATCTTTTCCAGACAATCATTACCACCAGGCCTGCCCTGCAAGAGCTCCTGAAACGTGGAAAGGAAAATCCAGTACCAGCCACCATGGAGACACAGCAAAATATAAAGTCTAGTGACACTATGAAGAAACTGTGTCAACTAGTGTGAAAAATAAACAAATAGCATCATGATTACAGGCTCAAATTCACACATAACAATACTAACCTTAAGTGTAAATGGGCTAAATGCCCCAATTAAAAGACAGACTGGCAAATTGGATAAAGAGTCAAGAACCATCAGTGTATGTATTTAGGAGGCTGTGTTTAGGAGGCTCAGCTCACATGCAAAGGCTCACATAGGCTCAAAATAAAGAGTTGGAGGAAATTTTACCATGCAAGGGAAAGAAAAAAAAAAAAGCAGGGGTTGCAATTCCAGTCTTTGATAAAACAGACTTTAAACCAACCTAGATCAAAAAAGACAAAGTAGGGCATTACATAATGGGAAAGGGAACAACTAAGAGCTATTTTAAATATATATGTACCCAATACAGGAGCACCCAGGTTCATAAAACAAGTTCTTAAAGACCTACAAAGATACTTAGACTCCCATACAATTTCAGTAGGAGACTTTAACACCACACTCTCAGTACTAGACAGATCAAGACAGAAAATTCACAAGGATATTCAGGACTTGAACTTAGCTCTGTATCAAATGGACCTACTAGATGTCTCCAGAACTCTCTACCCCAAATCAACAGAATATACATTCTTCTCAGTGCCATATGGTACTTATTATAATGGACCACATAATTGGGAGTAAAAATTGCCTCCACAAATACAAAAGAAATGGTATGATAACAAACAGTCTCTCAGACCACAGTGAAGTCAAATTAGAACTCAGGATTAAGAAACTCACTCAAGGGCAAGACATGGTGGCTCATGCCTGTAATCCCAGCACTTTGGGAGGCTGAGGCGGGCAGATCATGAGGTCAGGAGATCAAGACCATCTCGGCTAACATGGCGAAACTCCGTCTCTACTAAAAGTACAAAAAATTAGCCGGCGTGGTGGTGGGCACATGAACTCGGGAGGCAGAGCTTGCAGTGAGATCGCGCTGCTGCACTCCAGTCTGGGTGACAGAGCAAGACTCTGTCTCAAAAAAAAAAAAAAAAAGAAAGAAAGAAAGAAAAAGAAAGAAGCTCACTCAAAACTATACAGTTACAAGGAAATTGAACAACCTGTTCCCGAATGACTTGGGTAAATAATGAAATTAAGGCAGAAATTAAGATGTTATTTGAAACCAATGAGAACAAAAAGATAACATACCAGAATCTCTGGGACACAGCTAAAGCATGTTAAGTGTGAAATGTGTAGCACTAAATGCCCACATCAGAAGGCTAGAAAGATCTCAAATCGACACCCTAACATCACAATTAAAAGAGCTAGGGAGCCAAGGGCAAACCTTTGCAAAATCTAGTTTAAGAAAAGAAATAACTAAGATCAGGGAAGAACTGAGGCAGACAGGCATATGAAATACCCGCCAAAAAATTAATGAATCCAGGAGATGGTTTTTTGAAAAAATTAACAAAACAGATAGGCTGCTAGCTAGACTAATAATGAAGAAAGGAGAGAAGAATCAAATAGACACAATAAAAAATGACAAAGGGAATGTCACTGCTGACCCCACAGAAATACAAACTACCCTTAGAGAATAGTATAAACACCTCACGCAAATAAAGTAGAAAATCTAAAGAAAAGGATAAATTCCTGGATACATACACCCTCCCAAGACTAAACCAGAAAGAAGTCCAATACCTGAATAGACCAATGACAAGTTCTGAAATTGAGATACTAATTAATAGCCTACCAACCAAAAATAAATAAAAAAATAAGCCCAGGACCAGATTAATTCATAGCTGAATTCTACCAGAAACACAAAGAGAAGATGGTACCATTCCTTCTGAAACTATTCCAAATAATTGAAAAGGAGGGACTCCTCCCTAACTCATTTTATGAAGCCAGCATCACCCTGATAGCAAAACCGGGAAAAGACACAACAAAAAAAGAAAACTTCAGTCCAATATCCCTGAAGAACATTGATGTGAAAATACTCAGTAAAATGCTGGCAAATCAAATTCAGTGGCATATCAAGAAACTTATTCACCACGATCAAGTTGGTGTCACCCCCTGGGATGCAAGGCCGGTTCAGCATACACAAATCAATAAACATAATCCATCACATAAACAGAACCAAAGACAAAAACCACATGATTATCTCGATAGATGCAGAAAAGTCCTTGGATAAAATTCAACATCCCTTCATGTTAAAGACTCTAAATAAACTAGGTATTGATGGAACATATCTCAAAATAATAAGAGCTACAAACCTACAGCCAATATCATATTGAATGGGCAAAAGCTGGAAGCATTCCCTTTGAAAACTAGAACAAGACAAGGATGCCCTCTCTTACCACACCTATTCAACATAGTGTTGGAAGTTCTGGCCAGGGCAATCAGACAAGAGAAAGAAATAAAGGTATTCAAATAGGAAGAGAGGAAGTCAAATTGTCTCTGTTAGCAGACAACAGGATTTTATATTTAGAAAATCCCATCATCTCAGCCCCAAAACTCCTTAAATTGATAAGAAAATCCAGCAAAGTCTCAGGATACAAACTCCATGTGCAAAGTCAGAAGCATTCTTTTTTACACCATCAATAGACAATCAGAGAGCCAAATCATGAACAAACTCCCATTCACAACTGTTACAAAGAGAATAAAATATCTAGGAATACAGCTAACAAGGGATGGGAAGGACCTCTTCAAGGAGAACTATAAACCATTGCTCAAGGAAATAAGAGAAGACACAAACAAATGGAAAATATTTCATCCTCCTGGATAGGAAGAATCAATATTGTGAAAATGTCCCTATTGCCCAAAGTAGTTTATAGATTAAATGCTATTCCATCAAGCTACCATTGACATTCTTCACAGAATTAGAAAAAAAAACTATTTTTAATTACATATGGAACCAAAGAAGACCCTGTACAGCCAAGACAATCCTAAGCCAAAAGAACAAACCTGGAGTTATCACACTACCTGACTTCAAACTATACTACAAGGCTGCAGTAACCAAAACACCATGCTCCTGGTACCAAAAACAGATATATAGACCGATGGATCATAACAGAGACCTCACAAATAACAGCATACTTCTACAACCATCTGATCTTCGACAAACCTGACAAAAACATGCAATGGGGAAAGAGTCTTCTATTCAGTAAATTGTGCTGGGAAAACTGGCTAGCCATATTCAGGAAACTGAAACTGTACACCTTCCTTACACCTTATACAAAAATTAACTCAAGATGGATTAAAGACTTAAATGTAAAGCCCCAAACTATAGAAACCCTAGAAGAAAACCTAGGAAATACCATTCAGCACATAGGCATGACAAAAAAGCCAAAAACAATTGCAACAAAAGCCAAAATTGATAATTTACACTAATTAAACTAAAGAGCTTCTGCACAGCAAAAGAAACTATCATCAGAGTGAGTGGGCAGCCTACAGAAGGGGAGAAAATTTTTGCAATCTATTACTTGAACAAATTTACAAGAAAAAAGCAAACAACCCCATCCAAAAGTGGGCAAAGGATATGAACGACACTGCTCAAAAGAAGATATTTATGTGGCTAACAAACATATGAAAAAAAGCTCAACATCACTGATCATTGGAGAAATGCAAATTAAAACCACAATGAGATACCATCTCATGCTAGTCAGAATGGCAATTATTAAAAATTCAGGAAACAATAGATGCTGGCAAGGCTGTGGAGAGATGGAAACACTTTTACATTGTTGATGGGAATGTAAATTAGTTCAACCATTGTGGAAGACATTGCATCTAGAACCAGAAATACCATTTGACCCAGCAATCCCATTGCTGAATATATACCCAAAGTAATATAAATCATTCTCCTATAAAGACACATGTACACGTATGTTTATTGCAGCACTATTTACAATAGCAAAGAAATATAAGTAACCCAAATGCCTATCAATGATAGACTGGATAAAGAAAATGTGGTACATATAAACCATGGAATACTATGCAGCCATAAAAAAGAATGAAATCATGTCCTTTGCAGGGACATGGATGAAGCTGGAAGCCATCATCCTCAGCAAACTAACACAGGAACAGAAACACAAACACTACATGTTCTCACTCGTAAGTGGGAGTTGAACAAGGAGAACATATGGACACAGAGAGGGGAACAACACACACCAGGGCCTGTTGGGGGTTGGGAGGCAAGGGGAGGGAACTTATAGGACGGATCCATAGGTGCAGGAAACCACCATGACACACGTATACCTTTGTAACAAATCTGCACATTCTGCACATGTATCCCATTTTATTTTTAAAACAGATAAAAAAATTGAAAAAGAAAATAAAAAAGGATAGTGCATGTTGTTCCTTTCTAAATATTAAAATCCAGTGGTACAAGATTTTTTTTGCAAATATTAAGAGCCAAAGCAATATTATTGATGATATAGATATGCAGATATGCGGATACAGGTATAGGTAGACAGATATGTTTATATGTGTGTGTATGTAACTGTTGTGCTGAGTATATATGTTTATGTCTCCACATTTTTATGAAGAAATTCTCTATTGGGGATTCTATTCTGGATTAAATCTTGAAGAAAATCTAGGAAAGATAGGAGAGAAAGAAAGATTCTATTTCTCTGGAAAACCTAACTAATTCTGCTATCTCTGATATACAGATTCTTTCATGAGGAAAAAAAGATAGCATAGGAACATACCCCCTTTGTCTACTGTGCCTCTGAGATAACAAGAACCTCCATAAGTCCCATTATTTTATATATATATATATATATATATAATGAATTCTATGCATTCTGCCTTCATTCACAATTTTTTAAATATTGATATCTGGTCCATAGTGCCTAAAAATGGAAAATGTTCAGAGGCAGTAGTAGAATATAAAATTTTACTTCTATATTTTGTTGAACATAAAAGTACCACAGAGCCAATAAAAATAGAAAGCTAAAGAGTAGAGGAGCACTCAATGAGGGATTAAGCAAAATTGATCATCATGTGAGTCAGCTACTGCTAAATTATTTTTAAACTTGTTATAAAATTCCTCTATAAGTGCTATAAAATGAGTAGGAGACAGCAAATATGTAGGCATCTCAGCCTATGATGGAAGTTATCAAAAACTCTTTGGGTTGGCACTAGGAAGGGAATATAAAGAGGACAGTCAAAGAAATATGAAGCAAAACCCTTATCTAGTTCAAATGTCAATGTTACTGCTGGCCTTTTCTCATTTATATATTATTTATTGACTGAAAAGAACATAGAGCTCTAACAAGATGCCAAAATATCAAAGTGTAATATACACTACATATAATCTATGCATTCTTTTGAAAAAAAAAAGTGATATAAAACACATTAGTAATGCATTTACTTTGAGTGCTCAGTGAATTTCCAGAAATCATAGACTCCATGAAATAAAATGTAAATGGTTATAATGCTCATAAAATGAAGTTAGTAGAAACTAAGTCAATGATAGAAAGAACTGAATATTGCAAGGAAAATAAAAGTGCAATAGAAAGACCTCTAACTCAGGCCATAGTGTCATATCTAGTACTGGTCTAGCCCTCCTGCTGTGTATAAAATATGAAAATGGATAAGCTATATGAAACAAACATATTATATATTGGATACCTGTGAGAGTCTGGTTGTAATTCCCAAGATAATGGAAACAAATATGGTGAGACCCACAATGGCTCTAAATTTATGCTTGAAGGTACTTTCTTGCCTGTACTTAGCACAAATAGTAGAGCCCAATTAACTTCAGTGGTCTTGTTGAAATAGGAGAAAGAGCTGCAGTAACCAAGACAATGTGGGAATAGCATGAAAATAGGAAGGTAAGTAAACAGCTATATAAATAACTCAGAAATAGACCCACAATTAGGTGTTTAAATGAATTTTGAGTAAGACACCAAAGCTATTCATTGGTGTAACGAAAGGAAGTGTTTTCAACAAATGTTGCCAGGTCATTTAGCAATCCATATGGAAATATTGATCTCAACCTGTATTTAAAATGAAATATAAAATTTAATTTGAAATAATATGTATAGATGAATAGGTAGAAGAGGCCATGAGATATTCAGGAGACAGTAGGAGTGAGAGTCAGGGTGAAACATAGATATAGTAGGGAGTGGTGAGTCTTGCTTGCTTTGACTGTATAGT
The DNA here is from genome assembly GCF_003255815.1 of Theropithecus gelada. Classification (NCBI taxonomy): domain Eukaryota; kingdom Metazoa; phylum Chordata; class Mammalia; order Primates; family Cercopithecidae; genus Theropithecus; species Theropithecus gelada. The sequence continues at coordinate 52,008,412 of NC_037683.1, read as the reverse complement.
TTTAGACAAGCCCAACATACTCATATCAAGTATTCCAACATGTGATGAAATACAGAATATTTTTGTCCTTGGAGCAAGTTATTGTTTCTTAGATTATCAGGTAAAAACCCCACCCCGATATTTATCATGGGTTCTTTTCTATTTCCTAAGTGTCTCAGCTGGTTTGAGAAATAAAGGGAAAGAGCACAAGAGAGAGAGATTTAAAGCTGGGTGTCCGGGGGAGACATCACACATCGGCAGGTTCCGTGATGCTCCCTGAGCCATAAAACCAGCAAGTTTTTATTAGCAATTTTCAAAAGGGGAGGGAGTGCACGAATAGGGTGTGGGTCACAGAGATCACCTGCTTCACAAGGTAATAAAATATCACAAAGCAAATGGAGGCAGGGCAAGGTCACAGGACCACCAGATGAGGCGAAGTTAAAATTGCTAATGAAGTTTTGGGCATGCATTGTCATTGATAACATCTTATCAGGAAACAGGGTTTGAGAGCAGACAACCTGTCTGACCAAAATTTATTAGGCAGGAATTTCCTTGTCCTAATAAGCCTGGGAGCACTACAGGAGACCGGGACTTATTTCATCCCTTTGGCTTTGACCGTAAAAGGTGGCCATCCCCATGGAGGCTGTTCATAGGCCTACCCTCAGGGCGCTTTCTCTTTCTCAGGGATTTTCCTTGCTGAGAAAAAGAATTCAGGGATATTTCTCCTATTTGCCTTTGAAAGAAGAGAAATATGGTTCTGTTTCGTCTGGCTCCCTGGCAGTCAGTTTAAGGTTACCTCCCTTGTTCCCTGAACATTGCTGTTATCCTGTTCTTTTTTCAAGGTGCCCAGATTTCATATTGTTCAAACAGACATGATCTACAAATAATTTGTGCACTTGACACAATCATCACAGGGTCCTGAGGTGACATACATCCTCCTCAGCTGACGAAGATGACGGGATTAAGAGATTAAAGTAAAGACAGGCATAGGAAATCACAAGAGTATTGATTGGGGAAGTGTAAGTGTCCATGAAATCTTCACAATTTATGTTCAGAGATTGCAGTAAAGACAGGCGTAAGAAATTATAAAAGTATTAATTTGGGGAACTAATAAATGTCCATGAAATCTTCACAATTTATGTTCTCCTGCCGCCGCTTCAGCCAGTCCCTCCATTCGGGGTCCTTGACTTCCCGCAACGTTAGATAAAACACAGAAAGCTCTTAGCATAAATGAAACAAATATGTTAAAAAATGACTGCATCAAAAATTTAAACTTATGCTCATCAAGACATCTTTAATTACAAGAATGAAAAACAAATCACAGACTAGAACATATTTGCAAAATAGATGTTATAGATGGCTTATATCCGAAAATATGCAAAAAAAAAAACCCTCTTAAAACTCACTGACAAGTAAACAAACACCCATTAAAAATATGCAAAAAATCTCAGCACATACATCACTGAAAAAGGTATACAGACAGCAAGTAAGCAAATAGCAACATCAAACATCATTAGAGAATTGAAAATTAAAACATCAATGAGATGACACTTTATATCTACTAGAATGGCTCAAATTTGAAACACTGATGCCAGCAAATGTTGACAAGAATGTGAAGCATCAGTAAATCTTATTTATTGCTGGTAAGAAGGCAAAAAGGTACAGCAACTGTGGAAGGCAGTTTGGCGGTTTCTTACAATGCTAAATAGAGGCTTACCATGCAATCCAACAATTGTGCTTCTTGATATCTACCCAAATTCATAGAAAGTTTATGTACACACACCACACACACACACAAACACTTCACACAAATGTTTATAGCCGTTTTATTCATAATTGCCCCAAATTAGAAGCGACCAAGAAATCATTTAATCGGTGAATGGATAAACAAACTGTGGTAGCTTTACATAGTGTTATGCACCAAATAATTTTAAGGGATGAAAAGAAATGACCTATGCAGACATGAAAGGACACAAAAGAAATTTAAATGCATATGAATAAGTGAAACAAATCAGTGTGAAAAGGATTAAAATTGATACTGCATGGAATCAATGATATGACTTTCTGGAAGAGGCAAAACATTTTTTATTTTATTGTATTATTATTATTATTATTTGAGATGAAGTTTTGCTCTTGTTGCCCAGGCTGGAGTGCAATGGCACAATCTCTGCTCACTGCAACCTCCGCCTCCCACGTTCAAGCGATTCTGCTGCCTCAGCCTTGTGAGTAGCTGGGATTACAGGCATGCACCACCACGCCCAGCAATTTTTTTGTATTTTTAGTTAAGATGGGGTTTCACCGTGTTGGCCAGACTGGTCTCGAACTCCTGATTTCAGGTGATCCACTCGCCTCAGCCTCCCAAAATTCTGGGATTACAGGCGTGAGCAACCACACCCAGCAAAACTTTTAAAGGTGAAAAGGTAAAAACATCTATGGTTGTCAGGGGATGGCAGAGAGAAAAAGGGACAGATGAACAGAAGGAGCACAGGAGATCCTTAGGGCTGAAAACTATTCTGCATGTTACCTTAATGGTGGATCCATGACATGATGCATTTGACAAAACTCATAGAACTGTGCAACACAGAAAGTGAACCCTAAGGTAAACTTTGGAATTTAGTTCATAACAATGATGTATTAGAATAAGTTTATCAATTGTAAGCAATGTACCACACCAAAAGCAAGATGTTAATAATAGAGGAAACTCAGGGCAGAGCGGATGTGGAGAGAGAGTATAAGACAATTCTGTGCAATTTCTGCTCAATTTTTCTGTAAACCTCAAACCACTCTAAAGAAATAAAGTCTACTAAAAGAAATCTGGAATTGAGACAGCTGAGTCAACCAAAAGTTGTAGACATTGTGTACAGCTTTCTGTATTTTCTTATAAGAAAAAATACGATAAGTCCTGTATTGTAACTATTCATTATAAGTGAGGGCACTTACACAAAATGATACCATATGCTGCTGATATTAATTAATCTGCATGTTTTTTTATCTTGCTACAAAAATTTAGGGAGTCAGTACTTAAAAAGTGCCAATTTAAGCAGCATGTATGTTAATTTCACTTATGGAGTCTTAAACAGGAAAGCTTATAATAGAACACTCTAATTGATTACGAAGTAAAAACACCATTTTTGGTACTTTTTCAATATAAACATTTCTTATAAAAGCAGCCATAGGGTAGGCAGCATAGTATTTCTTTAAATCTGTGAGTTGAAAGATGTCAAAAGAATTTCAACAGCAAACAAATAGTATTATATTTTTTTCCCATTCCCCATGCCTCAGAGTACCATAATATCCCTCTTCAATGAAGCAAACATAATTCCTTATACTTGTGTTAAACAATACTGGGACTATACAAAGGGTCCTTATCTTAAACAATGCAGGATCTAGATATATTTTCCTGCCCCTGCTTTAAATACTGGGACAAGCCAATATATCTTAGCTCCTAGCACTAGGAAATGCCTGCTCCCGGAAGATACTATAGATAAGTAGCAGCTCCTTTATGACTAAACAGCTTCCTCATCGACAGGCGCTTAAGAACGCTCAACACTTTGAGTCAAATAAACCAAAGTTATTATATCGTAAGTTTGTCCATGCCAAACTGGTTTTCTAAATCCACTTTAAAATCACCCAACCAAATATTATTTTTTGATTGCTTATACCAGCTGGTAAAGGTGTCACATATTAACTATAAAGAACATTTCAGTACTGTGTAGTACTGGTATAATTTAGGGTACACACACGCAAATCAACAGATTCCTGAAACAGGTTCATGGTCAATTCAAATCTAAAATCACAGACCTTAATGTCGTCATGGAATATTTTATTTTATTTATTTTGGTAAGAACACTTAATATTAGATATGCCCTGTTAACAAAATTTAAATGTAAAATACGTTATTGTTAACTATGGTACAATGTTATGCAGCAGATCTCTAGGGTTTATTCATCTTGTTTGACTAAAAGTACACACTCATTGATTAGTAACTCCCTATTTCCCACTTCTTAGTTCCTGGCAACAACCATTTCACTCTTTGATTCCATGTATCTACCAAATTACATAAATGGAGTCATGAAATACTTCTCTTCCTGTAGGTAGCTTATTTCATTTAACATAATGTCCTCAAGGTTCATCTATATTGTCACATATTACAAAATTTCCTTTCTTTTTAAGTCTGAGTAATATTCCAGTGTACCTATTGAAAAGGAAAATAAAATCTTGCGACCCCAAACTCACTATGCCAAAGGGAAAAGTTAAGCTTGGGGAATGAGTTATGTAAAAAACTAACTTCTTGTTCTTCCTAAACAGAGAGCTACCAAATAGAAGGTCACATATCTCCCTAAGTATCCTTCTTCATCCTGAAAATGTAGATCAACAGCTTATTTTCACAGGTAGGGAACAAAGACAAGACAAGAAATTACCCCTCTGCCTACTCTGAGACAAAGGTATATGTGGTCTTTCCACTACTCTATGTTTATTTTATTTTATGCAAAATGCACATTTACTGAGTGTGAGATGAATGCATAATTGACTGTTCTCTTTCCTCTCCTGCCCACTCTTTCCCCTTTAAATGTTAAAGTCCTCAAAATGCTTTTTCAATACAGCATAAGCCACAGATTCTCCTGTAACTTGTGTCTCTTTTTCCTGGGTAATTCCTCAACTTTGTCAAAATAAACCTCGAAATGGATTGAGACCTGTCCCAGACACTTTGTTGTTTGCAGTACATACCTTATTTTCTTTATCCGTCTATTCCATTCACGTGCTGATGAACATTTAGGTTGTTTCTGCACCTTAGTTACTGTGACTACTGCTACAATGAATACAAGAATGCCAATAGCTCTTTAAGAGCTTGATTTTGTTACTGGTAGAAGGTATCTGAGTTACTGGTGGCGAATTCCTATGGGCCTGCGGCAACCTTAATTCTTGCCTCCTCAGAAGAAATAATTAGACTGAAGGGCATAAGGCAAAAAAATAAAATAAAAAAGAGAGGCAAGTTTTAGAGAAGGAGTAGAAGTTTATTTAAAAGGCTTTAGAACAGGAAAGAAAGGAAAGTATGTTTAGAAGAGAACCAAGCAGGTGACTTGAAGTACAAACGCGATGTTTAACCAATTCCTAGGACTTTATAGGCTGTCCCCTTTCCCGTGCTTCTTCCCTTAGGGTGGGCTGCCTGCATACACAGTGTTCTCCTTACCCTTGGGAAGTGAGTACATGCATTGTACTTAGGAAATTGTACGCATGCCCATCTGAGGCTTTCTTCCCCTTTTCTGGTGTAGTGTCGCCAGACGACCATTTTGCTGGTTCCTTCTCTCAATTAACACTTTAGTGCAATAGGTGTAGACCATCAGGAAATGGCCTCACCCTGGCACCAGCTGCCAATTTATCACTTTTAGAGAGGCAATGTGATAATTACTAAACTATCACTTGACATATCTAGTGGACCAGGGGAGAGCCCTCTCCTTCCCCACTCATGCCTGACTAACGTAACAATTTCAACTCTTTTGGATAAACATCCAGAAATGGGATTCCTGAATCACAACTTTAGTTCTATTTTTAATTTTTCTACTGAATGCCAAACTGGTTTTCATAGCAGTTGCAGTAGTTTGCATTTCCATCAAAAGGGTACAAAGCTTCCAATTCCTCGATATTCTCAGAAACACTTTTTAAAACAGTAATAGCCATCCTGACATGTGTGAGGTGATATATGATTGTGTTTTGTTTGTTTGTTTGTTTTGCATTTCATTTTCCTGATGATTAGGACATTGAGCATTTTCTCATACATCTGTTCGTCCTTTGTATGTTTTATTGGTGAAATGTGTACTCAAGTCTTTAGGCCATTTTTAAAAACTTAGATTATTGGTGTTTTCTTTTTTTTTCACCATTGAGTTAAAGGAGTTCTTTATACATTTTGGAGACTAACTTCTTATGTAGACAAAGAAAAAAATAGCAATAACTCAAATAAAATCAGAAATTAGAAGCGACATTACAACTGATGCACAGAAACAAAAAAGATTATGAGAGACTACTATGAAAAATTACATGCCAACAACTTAGAAAACCTAGAAGAAACTGATAAATTTTCAGAAATATATAAGCTACCAAGACTAAATAATAAAGAAATAGAAAGTCTGAATAGATATGTAATATAGTATAGAGATCAAATTAATAATTATAAACCTCAACAAAGAAAATCCCAGAACTGGATCCCTTCACTGATGAATTCTACCAAACATTTAAGGAAGAATGAATGTTAATGTCTTTCAAACTCTTCCAAAAACATTAAAGAGGAGGGAACACTTTTAAACCTTTTGTACAAGGCCAGTATTTCCTTAATACCAAAGCCAGACAAGAAAATAAAACTACAAACCAATATCCCTGATGAATATAGATACAAAATCCTCAACAAAATATAAGCAAACTGAATTCAAGAGTTCATTAAAAGAAGTATGCACCATGAACAACTGGGATCTATCCTTGGAATGCTGAGATAATTCAGCATACAAAAATCAATTGATGCGATATATTACATTAACAGGATAAAGGACAAAATCACTTGATCATCTGAATAGACACAGAAAAGCAATTGACAAAATTCAGCAGATTTTCCCGATAAGCTTTCAACAAACTAGAATTAGAAGAAAATTACCTCACCATAATTAAGGTCATGTATGAAAAGTCCACAGCTAGTATCATTCTCAATGGAGAAAAACTGAAAGCTTTTCCTTTAAGATCAGGAATAAGACAATGATACTCACTACTATCCAATTTAAGATCTGCTTTGTCACATCTTTGGTAAGTTAGACTTTGGGGGCACATATAACTACTAGTCTTAATCATTTCAGAGACCTTTTTCTTTCTTTCATTAATTAAAGGAGTGCAGTCCAGATATGTAATCTCTCCTCGATGTAAATAATGATATCCCTATTATAAGGTGGACACATTTAGAGTTAGTTTTGCTCTTTAATATATCCCAAAACTAGACCTAGCTACATAATTTGTAGATCCTAGTGCAAAATGAAAATGTGGAATTCTTTGACCAAAAAGCAAGAAAAAAAGGCCACACATTATATGTTTCCATTTATATGAAATAATCAGAATAGGCAAATCCATAGTTAGAGAAAGCAGATTAGTGGTTAACAAAGAATGCCCACTTAATGGATATTAATGGATATGTGGTTCCTATTTGGGGTAATAAAAATTTCTAGAACTAGACAGTGGTGATAGTGGTTCAATATGGTGAATGTACTTAATACCACTGAATTATGTACTTAAAAATGGTTAAAGTTGTAAATTTTACATTATGTGTATTTTATCAAAATAACATTTTAAAAAGAGGGATAAATGAAATGATAAAGGTGCTAAATTATAAAAGTTTTTGCTTTCTTTTGGAGTCCATCTCTCAGCTTGTCATGTGTTTTTAATTTGCTATTTAATATTATAAATAACTAAAAATCAAAAATTAAAATGATTAGCATGAATTTTAAATTCCTCTTTATATTTTTCAATGCCAATAAGTATTCTATAGCTCATATATACATAGGTATTTTACCCTTGTCAGAACAGTGGAAATGCTGAATAAAACTCAATTACTTCATTTAATTTGACATGCGTACCCTCGACCTTAGGCTTACTGATGAGTAAGCGAGGACTAAAAATAAAAGGAACAATGAACTACCATCTCTTTGTCTTTCCTTCTAGGTCATCATTTTCAGCATAAGTGGTTGACTAAATACAGGGAAGAATTATGAGTAAGATAAGATATGATAGGGCTCCTTGATTGTTCAAGTTTCACAGAACATTATTACCTTCTTTCAACATTGGAAGCCAAAGGGAATGTGGCCGATCCAGGCTTTCAGCACCTTCACTTACCCAATGGTAGATGTAACGTGCATTCTTTGCACTTATTTTGAGTCTCACTGAACTCTCATTCACATGTATTTTGGATCCACTACAATTCTGCACTCAGAAGACACTGCAATTCTTATATGTGAGTGGGATGTCAAGGAACTCTACACATGGATCCTGTGCCTATCTCCTTTGCTCAATGTCTATACTCCATTGTCTCATCACATTTCACTGACAAAACACAAATTTAGAAGTAAAATTAAATTCAAGATGTTGAAAACAGTCTTCCACCACATGTGGGGCCCTGCTGAGTGTGAGGTTCCATATAACTTCACTGTTCCCCTGCCCATGAAGTCAACCCTGCTCCAAATACATTCATTTGTATCCTCTTTTTAATCCTAACTTTTCCCATTAAAATTGCTCCACCACCAAAATATTGTGGCCCTGTATTTGATTTTATACAGGCTCAGGGCACTTAATTTATCAATTTGAAAGACATGAATTTAATAACATTAAACCAATTTTTAACTTCTAGATGGTATAATTAACATCCTTTGTTGCTTTTTTCAATTATTTATGTTTCAACCCAAAATTAATGACTTTGGAATTTTTTTGTTAAACTTCCTCATGTTGTCCTTAGAACAGTTACACTATTGAACATTCTGATTCTCAGGTGTCCCCTTTCTTGTCATTTAAGGTTGAACTCCTGAGGAACAGATGCTTCTGTTGTTGAAAAGTTATTTATTTATTAATATCTTTTTTTTTTTTTTTTTTTTTTTTGAGATGGAGTCTTGCTTTGTTGCCCAGGCTGGAGGGCAGTGGTGTGATTTCTGTTCACTGCAACCTCCGCCTCCTGAGTTCAAGTAATTCTCCCGCTTCAGCCTCCCAAGCAGCTGGGATTACAATAATGTGCCACCACACCTGGCTAATTTGTGTATTTTCAGTAGAGTCTGGGTTTCACCATGTTGGCCATGCTTGTCTCAAACAACTGACCTCAAGTGATCCACCTACCTCAGCCTCCCAAAGTGCTGAAATTAACAGCATGAGCCACCACGCCCAGCTATTTATTTATTTATTTATATCTTAAGTCAATAATGTTTCTTTTTCTTTTCTCCCTATGATTTTCTGAGATTAATTTTCATACTTCTTATATATTTATTGTGTATTTTTATTTTTTGATCTTTAATTGTGTTTATCATCCTATTATTTTAACATCCTCATAATTTATTTGTCCTTTCCTCTATTACACTCATTCTCCAATTCATACTGTTGCCAAAGGGATAACATGGTGACATGTATCTTACATGAGTCATTTTCTTATTTTAAAACTTGCTTTGGTGTTGCATTGTCTGGTACATAAATTCAGACTTAGCTGATATACTACATCTACTGCATGAAACACACTATTGAATAGGCAGGGAATCAAAGGGAGAGTTACAAAGGGCACTCAATCCCTATAGAGGCTCCATAGAATCTAACTCTAGGGGAAGATACTAAATAATCTAGCAGTCACTTTACTAATTTTAGTTAGAAATACAGAAAAATTTCTGCAGTAAGAAACAATTTGTAGAAAGAAATGGAACAAAATAAGGAAAAGCAGAAACAATAAAATACCTTTGTATCCTTGCCACTATAAAAGTGAAGGTCATCAAAAATGAAAAAATTGTAACTAAGAAGGTAAAAAGTAATCAGCAATTGCACTGCAGGTACTCCACTTACAGGTATGCTGCTACAGCAACCCTTGATGGTGCAAAAATCACAATGGAATTAGGTAAATCGTAATTAGAATTGAAGTCAAACAGAACCATTTAGCATTACTTGGGGTAAGATGTGTGCAAGACTTTGCAAAAGGACTGTGCCTCAAAAAAACAATGTCAGGAAAGAAGTTCAGTTTTGTATGAAAATGCTAATTTGAATCTTCCATCTCATAGTGTGTCTAGGCACTCAAGACCTATTTCTTGTCTGCTGAATTTAGTTAATATAGGTAATAAACTGTGTAGTTTCATATTTATGTTGAACCACCTGTTCAATTTCTCAACATTGATGCCCGAAGGAAAACTCAAGAAATCTAAGAAGTGATACCAGATAGAAACTTATTCTCCAAGATGTCTTTGTCATTTAGACTGAGATTGGAGTACCTGCACCAACCAGCTGCTCATCTTATACTCCTCAACTTTTCAAAAATGCTGAATCTCTTCAGAGCATAATAGAGACAGAACAAAAAGCCAACACGAAGCAGACTTCCAACTTCTTATAGTTTCCTCTAAAATGAAAGATCTTTTCAACTTTCCTCGATTGTTTCATTATCTGGAAAACTCCATATCATCCTTTAAGAGCAACACAAGATCACCTCCACTGTGATATCTTAGTAAGAACCCTCCTGTCAGGAATAATTATCACCACTAAGGCTCTACAGTATTCTGTATGCGCTCTACTTTAGTATTTCACTGATAGCATTGTTTTGTAATGTCTGTGACCTTTCTCTGATGGGTTTCCTTCTCACTCTGGGTAAAGTCTGAAGTCCTTACTATAGATGTAAGGTGCTGCATGACCTGGCTCCCAGCTATCCCTTGGATCTCATTTCTTCCCACCTTTCTCACTTTCACGTTTCTGCAGTCAGACTGACCTCTGTACTCTTCCTCTTTCTGCTACTCCAGGACATTTGCACTACCAGTCTTTTTTGGTCTTTTCTTGTTTTTTTTTGAAATGGAGTCTCCCACTGTGGCCCACCCTGGAGTGCAGTGGCGCCATCTCGGCTCACTGCAAGCTCCGCCTCCCGGGTTCACACCATTCTCCTGCCTCAGTTTCCCAAGTAGCTGGGACTACAGGCGCCAGCCACCACACCCGGCTAATATTTTGTATTTTCAGTAGAGACGGGGTTTCACCGTGTTAGCCAGGATGTTCTCGATCTCCTGACCTCGTGATCCTCCCGCCTCAGCCTCCCAAAGTGCTGGGATTACAGGCATGAGCTACCGCGCCCGGCCCTGGTCTTTAATTTTAACATATTTTCCTTTAGATTTATCATTGGTTTATTCCTTTGTTTCCCTTTTTAAATGGCCTCATCAGAGATCCTTCAAAATCACTTCACCAAAAATAGGCCTATTCCCATCATGTCAGTTTTTTCTATTTTTACCATCTTTTGGTTTCTCTTCATAATATTTTTCCCCTAATTTTTTTAAAAAGTTTATTTGTTTGATCCTGTTGTCTATATGCCCCACCAATACAATGTATGCTTCATAAAAGGATTTTTTCTATTTTTAAAAAAATTTTCAGATAGTTGGAGATTCGCATACCATTGTAAAAATTAACTGCAGATAGATCTGTGTTCCTTTAACCAGTTTCCCCAAAATGGTGACTTTTTGCAAAATTATAGGAAGATATAACCACCTGGATACTGACATTGATTCAGTCAAGATATAGAACACTTCTATCACCACAGGAGAGGACATTTTTTGTTTTACTGCAATCATTTGCTACCCAGGACTTTTTCTGGAGCACAATAGGTATTCAGTAAATAGTTGTTGAATAATAAACAAATTTTAATCTCATATTTTAAACTATAGATTCCATAAAGGCAAGGACTGCATCACATCTCTTCAGTGATTGGGCCACCATCATCCATAGTTGTGAACATATAACAAGCGATTAATAAATGTTTATTGCAAGAATAAGATATTTTTCTTAAATTATAAAACACGTTATCCCTTTATAAAACCTAAGTATAAAGGATATATGCCACAGATTGAAAAGACTCAAACTAACAAAAAGAAAGAAAGATATAGTTGGCACAGAGTTTGTATTTTCAGTTTTCTGTTTTTCTTCCAGATCTCAGCCCCATGAACTTGGCAGGCCCACATTTGAATTTTGCCCTTTGATCATCATCGGATCACAAAAGATCATGCTGGTGTCCCTGCTTCTTCCTGGTCATTCTCTGCAACTTCTAGAGCTTGTACTATGCTACTTAGAAAAACAGAAAATTCACTGAAGAGGAATGTAGTATATAGAATGTGAACCATACCTCAGTGAACATCCCTTCTTTCTAAAATTTTAATTCAAAAGTTCCCTACTGTCTTCTCTCTTCATACAAACTTGGTTTTGTGTGTGTGTGTGTGTCTGTGTGTGTGTGTTTCTCACCTATCTTTACTAGTTTGTTTTTAGCAAGAACATTGGTCAGCACAAGCTCCAGCTATGTCTTCATAAACAGAAATGGAATGTAGATATTATTTTAATATTTCAATTAAGTCAGATGAATTATAGGCTTGGGATCTGTTAGGCTTCTTTTAAGATGAAGTAATTATCACATTTATGACAATAAAAACACTAAAAGGAAAACATGGTTGATGATACATACTATGAGAGGTATGTAATTAAATCAATTTGATGTAATATAAAGAATTTTATGCAATTTTAAAACAGTAATCTTTCTACCGTCCAAGTTTTTGGGACACAATGCTTCAATGAACATGGGTATGCAGATTAATAGAGTATTATAAGTCTGTGCCTAAACAATTGAAAACTACTAAATATACTGGAAATGCAAAATAAGCACATAAGAAAGACTGGCTATCACATTATAACAGTAGACTATTAAAAAGAGGATAGTGTAATGGAAATGATTGATATAACTATTCTGGTTAGAAACTGCAAAACATTTCAGTTGACCTTAGAAAATGAATATGTGATACGATAAAAGAAGTAGACTGCAAAAATGGCAAGATAACTCAAATATTCTCCAATTTACACATGCACAAGTAGTAATCTGTCATGAATTGGCATCGCTTCAGTTGAAAGAAACCAATAAATTGTCAGTTTCAGCATTTTGGAAAAGGTTTTATTCAGCATCCATTCACTCAGCCAATAGTGGCTGAATGACAGCAGATACTTAGGCAATGAGGTTTCATTACAGAAACAGTGCCTTCTGTACACTAAGAATCTAATGGATGAAACACAAATTAATTGAATAATCACAGAAATGTATTTATAATTGTATATTGGATACCTGTTAGAAGGAGAGAAAATTGAATAATGGCAGAACAGTGAACAAAATTACTGCCTATCCAACAGCCACCGCCACTTCTTGCTTTTTCATCATAGTCCCTCTTACATGGTTGAAGTATTTTGCCACATCCCCCCTCCTCCCTGCTGGGATATTCTTAACCAAGGTTGCCACATTTGGGGCTCCAGAATTATCTTGCCAAAGTAAGGAAAACACCTGAGAAACACGGGATGGCAAGTCAGAAGCTTTACATCTTGGCATTGTTGAGCCACTGTTAGCCACTAGATTCATCTATGTAAAATGAATAAAACTCATACAATTATTTGGACAATATTCAGTTATTTGGAGCTAAACACACCTGTATTTAAAAAAAGCAGTATGAACACACACATGCATATTCACTAGTTATGCTACTATTAATTATTATAAGTCTGTGCCTAAACAATTGAAAAATACTAAATATACTGGAAATGCAAAATAAGCACATAAGAAAGACTGGCTATCAGACTACAACAGTAGACTATTAAAAAGAGGATAGTGTAATGGAAATGATTTATATAACTATTCTGGTTAGAAACTGCAAAACATTTCAGTTGACCTTAGAAAATGATTATAATTATAAGATTATGGCTATTATAAGATTATGGCTATGTAATTGTTAACATTTTATATAATGATATTGTCCAACTATTTAAATGAACATTTACTTCAAAGACTTAAATGTATATTAGAAAAAAGTGTTTGAGAATTAAGGTTGACAGCATTACTGTCTCCTGTATGTCAGAGTAAATTTTATTTTTCATCACTTTAGTGAAATGTGAAGCTAAATACAGCCATAGAAAACACCAATAGAAATTTAGCCTATTGCTATCAAATGTCTTCAACACAATTTTTAATGAAATTCTCATCTCTCTGCCTCACTAATACAACCTGTTAAAGCCAGTAAAGCATTTAGAACTCTTTAGAAATAAGTGAACTCAAGGGAACAGTATTTTCCAGGAAAATGATAATGTGATACAGAGCCTTTTATGTTTGGGTCACTAGTTTGAAAGTAGCTCATGTTGTAAGTGATGGAAAGTCATTACTGTTCACTGGCCTATGTGAAATTAGTAGGTGGTTTCAGTCAAATTGTTAGTGAATTGCTCACATCCCAACTGGCATTAATTGACATGTATGTTGACAGTTTAATTATGAGTACCAACGACTGTAGGCACTGAAAATATGATCTGGGGGCACGTGACAAATAATAGTCCACAAGGCCAGGCGAGGGTATGTTTCTGAGAATGTACCCATGGAAAGAGTTGGAAAGTTTTTTCTTCTCAGGAGTTTTTCTGAATAGTTTCTTTTGTGCTCAGAATTTTTAAATGGCAGAGGCTTATTTATAACATTGATTTGTTTTGTCTCTAACGCGGCTCCATATTTTCAGAATATTATTTTTTAAATCCCATGTTACTTAGAGTACATCCAAAAGCTAGTTATCAATTTTCTTAAACCAATTAAGTTATAACCTCTTGGCTAGAGCAAGTAATCAATCACTTGTTTTCTAGACGATTGTGAAAGTTAACCAACTTTGGAAGTAAAATAGAATGTACGTTATACAGATTCATCAAAATTCCTTGACTCAAATAGTATTAAAATATATTTTTTCAGTATAGAAAAATGTGTAGCTGTCTGAATCTCCTAATTAACTGTCAGGTGTAGTGGCAGAGGCTAAAAGGTCAATTTAATCAAAATCTCAGAAACACCATCAAGTAAACAAATATATATTGGACAAAGGCAATGCTTATTGTTCAATTTTGTGAAAGTTTGATAGTAATGTCCGGTAGATATAATTCTCTAAATAGGTCTCTTTGTATCTCTTGCTCTCTGACACGCACACGTAAACATACACACCAATTAGGAAATAAGCCATCCAGTAACCATTTGTTACTGAGTACCTATTATTTTATTACTTTCTAGGAACTTTAGGCTTCTTCAATATGATAGCTCATCTAATGCTCTCAAAACTCGTAAAGATTGCCATTTGTATTCCCATATCATAGATGAAAGGCAAGTCTAAGAAGAGTAAAAGTGCTTATCCAGGTACCTATGACTGAATAATAGGGTCAGGTTTCACATTCTGTGAAAATCCGTGTTTATTTCACTACACTAATAGAGGTGCCTATTTTGAATTACAATTTAGGTATTCATAAGCAAGTAATGTCTGCTTTTTTAGAGATCTTGTATGAAATAAGAGATTAGAACTAAATACATTCCTAAATCCCTGTTAGCTCACCTATTATAAGATTATGGCTATATTCAAGTTGTTGCAGGCAAGAATTATAATCATTAACTATGTTCTATCTAGAGTGCATCTAAATGGTAGGCGCTATGCAGAGTGCAAAGGGAAGAATACAGGAACTTGTTTAAATGTTAGGAAATGAAGATTAGTAACTACGTAGTATGAACATCAAGTTTTATGTAAGGAATAAGTCAAAACTTTTAATGGATGAGCAATTATTACCAGGAGAGAGAGGAAAACTGTAAGGAAAAAAAAAGCAAATGAGAAAATTAAGTCAATAATATTTTAAAAGAATATATATAATTGTGAGAACAAGTTTTGCCATGTATGAAATACCTAATCATTCCTGGGTGAGATTTGTTGCCAATAATTCCTGAATAGAAGGCTCTAGACTTGGAATCTCAGGACTTTATGCACTTTTTTTTTCTCTCACATCAAACTAAAGAAAGGCTACTCTGTTGGATACATATTAAGGGATGGCATCATGAATATAGTGGAAATTGGGTTGAGTCTCAAAGGATAAGAGGAGTAACTGAAGGCATATAAAATGATTTTCCTATGTACTTTAAACTTCCCATTCTGATAGCAGAATTACTGAAATTCTTGGTGGAAAATGTCTTTGCTTAGTAAATTGCACTGAGTATAAAACAATGCTAAAGCAAGAGAAGAAATGAACCATTAAAAATCAACTACATAAGCTCAATGACAGATTTTCATGAGACCAATCTAATTGAGCCAAAATTGAGGCTTTTTATTACAGGATCTCTATGACGCAATTTTTTTAATATTTGGAAAATTATAAAATTTTGTATTTCACAGATATATCTTATGCAATGTTCTAGATACTCGTGAATGTTTTTAAACATGAAAAATGTCATTACAAAATAAAAAAAAGTGATCAGAGGGAAATGTTACATTAAATGTTCATATTAGGTAATAGTGAAAGCCTCAAATGAATAGTCTAAAAGTCTGCCTGAAGAAATTAAAACAACAATAACAATAACAAAACACTAAATTAAACTCAAAGCTAGTATGAAATAAGACCAGAGGAAATAAGACCAGAGCAGAAATAACTAAAATTGAAAACAGAAACATAATAAATAAATAAATAAAACCAAAAGTTGGTACTTTGAAGAGATTAAGAAATTCAATTTTTAAAATGAATGAGAAGAAGCAAATTACTAGTATCAAGAATAATGAGGAGCTATGGTATCAGCTCTCACAGATATTAAAAGTATAGTAAGATACTATTAGAAAAAAATTTATGCAATACATTCTAGAATGTAGATGAAATGGATACGTTCCTTGAAAGACAGCAATTCAACTACAAAAGCACATTCAAGGAGAATAAACTGAATAACCTTAAATCTATTAAAAATTGAATTCATACTTAAAATATTTCCATAATAGTTTCCCAGTAGCACATATTTCACAATAAATGTTAGTTGTCATCATATTGGTTTTTATTCAGTTATTCCATAAGTGTTTATTGAGTTATATACTTTAATTCAGAAATAGTTATGATCTTAATTAGTAAATATTATTTTTAAGAACGTCAGGTTTTTATCAAATATATTTTTTCTCACTTTGGAAATTCAAAGGCAATAATCGTGTTGTCATTAATTTAATATGCATTCAATAATTTTTATTTCAATTGCTTGCAATATTTTATCTCCTTTTGTATATCATATCTTTATCTCCTCATAATGCTAAATATTTGTCTTCCCTTTAACCTCTTTTTTCAAAGATGTTTTTATATCTCATCTAATGTACTATAGCATTGGACAAAATAGTGCATCTCACTGGAAATTGATATGTATTGTTTAAAGCTACCAAAATTCCTTCCTTTTTAACTATCCAGTATCCTTAAAAAGAATATGAATAAAAAGGATTTAACAAAATAGTCTTTCTCCTGTTAGAGAATGCCTGGAATATAAAATATGTCAAATGCATGAGAACTTGCTCAAAATATGACTATAACGCTATAGGCATATTAGTTAATGTAATTCAATAACAATTCTGAAAAGTCATGTTTAAACTTTGCTAAGTAGTGGTTTTTGAAAGGAAACAAATCTTCCTTTGAATTTGATTGAAAAATGCTTGACTACTCAATTTCTTCAACTAGCTTTGTTTGCATATAATTTGGTTTCACTGCTTTGTGATTGCATATTTGCATTTAAATAGATTCATCTTCAAATGATGTGCAACATACAATACAAATGTGAGAATCTGTGGCCATTTTGTAGAAGACGTTTTTACTGACCTGATAGTCCAAAATGCTCCAAAGCTCTCTTTGACATTTTAAGAACTGCACAATGAATTTTATCCCACCTATAACTCATAATGAAATAATAATTTGAAATGATTTCTCAGTGTGTGGCTGGAACCTACCTCTTTCCTTTATTCTTCACCTTATTCTAATGCACATTGATAAAAACTGAATATCTCATCCATTTTCCTAACTTTAAATCTGGGTAGAGGACTTTGCAATTTAATGTAACTCAAATGACATTATGTACTTTTATTGATTTTTCCTTCTGCATGCAATGTCTGCTTGAATTCTAATACTGTCAAACAAAATTCCTTCATACTGAAAATTATAGAGAGGTTAAACTCAGCCAATATTAAAGTTTTAATACTAATGTAGCCATTGAACATAGGTAACAATAAGATCATTAAAATATACATTCCTCTGTAAACCCTCACTACCTTTTATATTTATATACTTTAAACTACTTGTACCTTACTTATTTTCCTGACAGAAAATTGATTTGACAAGGGCTAGCACACAATGCATTGCATGAAGTCTCCTAGTATGTTCGTGACTTTGAGATGGCCAGTCTTGTTTTTATTTTTTCTTTTTTAAAAAATTAATTTTTCTTTTAAGTCTCATCAACTCTATAGCATCAATCTAGTTTTTAACAATTGGTGTCCCTCACTAAAGCAAGAGCTATACAAATATAATTATTACATTTAATGCAATAGTAGAATTTATTCATGTGCTGTTTCACTAAAAAGTCTGTCTTTTGATGGAAATGGATTTCTTGCATCTGTGACAGGTAATAGAACTTGTACTAAATCTAATCAATATAATCCCAATCTAATGAACAGAGCCATTCATTCAAAAATATAAGTGTTTTCAATCCGAGTGGAGCCCAAGAAATAATCTCCACATAAAGTTTTCTCTCTGCTGAAAATAAGTTAATAAGAACTGTTAACAACCACCTTGAGACCAAAAGGAGAAAAAACTACTTGATGAAAGAGCCTGTTAAAACAACAACAAAAACTGAAAAAGAAAATGAAAAGGGAGAACTCATGGCTTGGTCATATTAAATGAGTGCTGAATCAAACTGTACCTGAAATGTATATTAATGTCATTAACTAAATTTACTACATTAAATTAAGTTAATCACACCTAACTAATTATATTACGTTAAATAAAATGAAATTAAATTATATATTAATGTAATTAATGAACTCTGGAAATGTATATTAACATATTGAAAGAAAATTATATTTAGCTTGAGATACATGTGGTTGATATTACCCTTCCCATGCTAAGAGTTTTATAATTTACCTATTTTCGCTAAGTAAAACATATATTGATAGTGCTGTGCTGGTAAATATTTAACAGCCAGGTCTCCAAACATAGGTTGTGATTTGTAATGTTGGTGTATCATCATCATGTCACTGAAGGTGAAGTTGGGAAGATTCACACAATCAGCTGTCACGAACCAGTGTGAGTCAACTCTGGCATATCACCAAGGCTCAATTGCAATTGTGTTATTAACTGTCTTCTTAAGTTTAATGATTTAGTAGGGTGAAAACTAGATTTATAACAAAATGTTTAAATATTATTTGAAATAACTTTTTAAGGGCTCTGCTGTGCTTCATTTTTTTGCATGATATTATTTGAATAGTGGGGAGTAAAGAGAGACTTATTTAAGCAGTGTATTGTGTAAGAAGTGTGGAACATAAACTGGAAAAAAGAAGCGGGGAAGTGTAAGACGATAAATGATGACATAATTGTAGCTTCAATTTCTGAAATCTTGTTTCCACAGGCTTCTTCCTAGACCACAGTAATGGCCCTAGACATATGTGTACACAATCATATTTCTTTGTAAAATCATTAATGGTATAATATTGTAACCAGAGCTATTTAAGACCACTGTCTTTTGCAGCTATAATTTTTCTACACTTTTTTAGTATAGAAACCTATGGCCATAGGTGTTTGTTGAAACCATGAAAAAGGCATGGCAACCCAAAGAATGTGTGTAAATTTTTAAAAATAGATAAAATTAAAATATTGGAATGGCATCGTTGAATACATGGAGAACAAAACCAGGGAAAGAAAACTATAGAAAGGGACGTGGAACTCTGTAGTGGTGTAGACTTACTTGATGTCAGAGTTTCAAGAGAAGGAGTTTACAAGATCTCACAAAGGGTGAGAACTAAAATGAAATAATTAAATTTAGTTGTATGAAATCAATTTAAAATAACCAATTTAACAGCTTTAGGAGAACAAACTAGACAACAAGAAGACAAGAAAGTAATATGAAAATGCTGCTTTGGACTTTGCAGAAATGTGAACAACTCTCTCAATATTTCTCAACATGTTTGAACAAGATGTAAAAATAAATTAGCTTCAAGATGATCCCAAGCTTTAATCTCAGGTTTGACTGCTTCACACGTGCACGCGCGCACACACACACTCAAGAGGTAATTTATATAATTACCTAACATATATGTATGTGTATATATATACATATAACATAATTTCTATAATATATATAATTTGTCTCCATGTTAAAGAAACATTATTTCTAATTATTAAATTAGAAAATTAATAAAACTTTTGCAATTAAGGGAACAAACATTTAAGAATGGACTATATAAACACTAATCCAACGTTTAGTATTTGTCTAATCTGTTTGTTTAGCTTTTTGCATTATTTCATTTTGATATACTGCACTTATTTGCTCGAAGGGAATAAAAAGTGCAGATATAAGAAGGTAATTCATAATTGCTAACTGTTCAAGCCTAATGAAAGCTATATAGGACATGTAATTTTAGAAAACTGTGCAAAGCTAATTTGACCTAAATTCCTATGGTGTACTAGGCCAAGGAACAATTATTATTAAAAATTAATTTAATATACAATAAAGAACTATTTGGTGTTTATCTATTAGTATCTACCTTCTCTCTCACAATTGATGCAAGAAATGTTATCTCTTTTTAAGATTTTTGTTCATTCCAAATTTCTGTACTTCCAGGAAAAAAATGTTAGATATGTTTTGCTACATTTACAAAAGACTACAGAATAAGAAGACTGCTTTGAAGTTGTGAGCATTTTTCTTCATAAGGGATGTGACAAGAAACAGTTTTACTCAGCCTTATCTTCCACTGGTACAAAGCCAAAACATTTGGGAATGGTGCATTTATTATTATTTCCATTACAGCCACTGTCAGTTTGAGAAACATTAATTTTGTCTAAATACACAGCTTGCAGATTTTGAATAATCATTTCTGGAAATAACAAACATAAAATACCAGGCTTAATGTTATACTGCGTATTATCTGAAAATGGGACATGCTAGTAACTGAATTCTCTTGATTCTAAACGTTTTCTTTTTTTCTTTTTTCTTTTTTTTTTTTTTTTGGTTAGTAAACTAAATACATCAAGACTCATTCACAGGGATGCATTGTTGGAAGACTGACAGAGGGAAAGAAAACAGAAGACGTCACTCATAGTGAGGGAGTAGTTCTCTGAGGGTCTAAATAGGAATCAGAAAGATCACAAACTAATGGCAACAGTCCTACGACTAGGAGGTTGTACTGAACCCTTGTCAGGGCGCTAGAATCAGAGGAAGTTTGGCTTGAGCTTGAATCACTCTTCTGTTGCTGACTACTGACAAATTATGTAACTTCTACAATGTTTTGTG
This sequence comes from Theropithecus gelada, assembly GCF_003255815.1. Taxonomy (NCBI): domain Eukaryota; kingdom Metazoa; phylum Chordata; class Mammalia; order Primates; family Cercopithecidae; genus Theropithecus; species Theropithecus gelada. Next base: position 51,987,372 of record NC_037683.1, on the reverse strand, counting down.
ACATTGTTTATTGTGAAGGCAAAATAAAATAATAATTATGAAATGTTTGTTATTTTCCTGGTATAATATTAACAAAAAATATAAACTATTACTGCTCTCTGAAGTAAAGAAAGTCAATAGCAGATATATGGACTCAGGCAAGAAGGAAAAAAATTACTGGGTACATTTAATATTCTATGTGTGACTTTGGGATCTCCAGAAATTTGCCAGTATATCTACTTCTAATATTACCTCAAGAACGTTGATGATGCGTTGATAGTCATTATTGAGGTAAATTCATTTTCAGACTAAAGTATATCTGGAATTTTCAGTGCCTATTTTAAGCCTATGCATTTATTATTATTTCATATATTTTATTTTTCTTTCCTCTCCGCCCCCCCCCTTTTTTTTTTTTTTTTTTTGGACAGAGTCTTACTCTGTTGCCCACACTGGAGTGCAGTGGCATGATCTTGGCTACATGCAATCTCAACCTCCCAGGCTCAAGCCATCCTCCCACCTCAGCCTCCCAAGTAACTAGGACTACAAGCATGTGTCACTATACCTGCATAATTTTTGTATTTTTAGTAGAGAGGGAGTTTTGCCATGTTTCCCAGGCTGGTCTCGAACTCATGAGCTCAAGTGATTCATCCACCTGCCTCCTGCCTTGGCCCCCCAAAGTTCTGGGATCACAGGCATGAGTCACTGTGCCCGGCCTATATACTATATTTTTTCCTAATTCATTTTATTAAATGCACTATAGTAAAACATTTCATAAGATTTTAATGATGCCTAATAATTGAATGTGAAATGTGCTATAGAAATTAGAATTTTAAAGATGATATTTAGAATCGTCTGTTAAGTCCTTTGATTTAGGACCTGTACATATTCCCTGAATATTAGTGTTGTGAAATCTCTTCAATTCAAGAGATAGATGATCAACTTAAAGCACTATGTCAATATTTAAAAAGTGAAGGATTCATTAAGAAAGTACATTTTTCTATTTTCCTGTACTGAAAAAAATGTAATCAAACTTTGGTGATTTGGGCCTGTCAGTTCATTTAAGAAAAATAATCTTTCCAAAGCCAGCTTAATTTTTCAAAAAAATTTGATTTATATTTCCATTTTGTCAATTTTCTCATCTGTAACACTGTATATGTCAATGATAAATACCTTACAGAACTGTTTTGAACACCAGTGAGAGACTGAATGTAAAGCACATATCAGAGTGCCCAATACATAGTAGGTCTTAAATAAATCTGGGTTATTCTTATTGTTGTAAGTATTGGCATAAATAATAATTACATTGTGGAAATTGTATCTGTTGCTTCTTGGTCTTTTAGGTAAGATCAAGTGTGGAAATAGCATCTACACAATTAGTTCAGTTCTGTAGTCATGTAGGTAATCTGTAATTGTTTCAGTAAAGGAAGAAGGGAGTGTCAAAGATAAAACTGGAAACTAAATAACTATTTTAATTAGTAATAACTAACGCAATAGGCAAAAATAGTTCAGCATGAGCTAAACTCAACTTTGATTGGTACAGGAATGAATGGGTGTTTTAAAGGGAGAATGAAAGAAGAGAGAGGATTGGTGAGTTGGGGCTCAGGGAAATGAAAAATTTAAAAAGGGTTAGTAAATCCTAATGTGATTAGCCAGCTGTGCCTGCTACCTAGCAATTATCAATGATAGGATTCTATCCTTCCACAGAGACTGGGAGATGTGGCGCTAGCCTCAGACGTTGGCAGAAACAAGCAGTAAATTATTTTGACAGCCTTGAGTGTTTTTAGGAAATTCAAGGAGAGTAGGATTATTGTAAGTATGTGGCCTTGAGTTGTTAAAAACTATGTTCGTGTTTTTTTCAAGTCTTTATGAGCCAAGGTTGAGAACTAGTTGAGAAGAGGCCTCAGAGAAGACTGACGAGGATTTTGTCAAAAAGAGAATTTTTGTCAGGGGTCATCAACAGAACCAGGAGAGAAAAATATCTGAGTAAGTGCTTTTGAAAATTAGTTCCTTTCCTAAGTAGAGACATTTAGTTAATTTAAATTTAGTCCTTTAAATTTAATTATCATGGAGTTTATTATAAATTTAAATCACATGTGAGGGATCCCGTTTTAGATTATGAAAAATACCTAAAATATAATTTTAAGTTATAATATTTGAACTTCAGTAGAAAGCTGAATTTGAACTCACTGTGCTAGACAAATCACATAAAGACCTTCCTTCCACATATCATTTTCCAACTAAATCTAATATCTCAAGCCTCATGATTCTTGGCCTTTATATAAACTGCCATTTAGCATCCCTACATAAAATTTTTGTTATCAGTAGTGTCATATCAAACTAATAAAAGAGTATGATTTACTCTCATTTCCTTCCAACTAAGAAAATTTTGTTGTGCACAGTATAAAATATTTCAGAAATCTTTCAAAGAAAAGCAAAATATTTCAAGTGATTTTTCTTTAGCTCCATTATCTTCACCTGACTTTCTTCCTGCCTGCTTTAAATCTCTGTACATTCTCGTCAGTCCTCCTTGAAATTCTCTAGTGATGACTCAATCAATTCAAATCTGAAATTTAGAAAGTGTATAGTTACCTACCTTGACTCTTTCTACAAGTTCAAAGCTATTTATTCATCTTACTGCATTTTGGCTACATTCTTTTCTTATTTTCTAAAAATAACCGCTTCCGTAGGATAAAAATTTACCTCCCTACTGTGTTAATCAGGGGTTGCCAACTTACTAGTCCCAAGATGAATGTTTTCAAAATTAAAGTGGGCAATTCTATATTCCTTGTCTCCTTGGAAGATGTCTTTCATGTGGGAAATATTATTAAATAGACAATATCTGTTTTAGGAAGCCAGTCTTTCAACTTAGATTTCATAAGCTTCCTTTGTTTTGAACACCCCAGAATAGCCACCCCTTTCCTCCTCCCTAAACTATGGTAAATCTATATTTTAGCTATTAGCCAAGAGTATTGGCTGATCTCTCTTAATGTTATTCACAAATAAATGAAGAAAACAGACATTTTCTATTAAATAAAAAACTAAAGGAAAATGTGAATTTCAGGAAATGTGTACTATTGCAGGGAAGATATCTGGCAGGCTTAATAGATAAAACATCCATCCCAAAAGTAAAGACTAAAGTCTCTACCTAAAAAGTACAGCTCTCATTTAGGCCAACACTCTATAGTGTAATAAACTGGGCTTGGTCATCACAAAAGATCTGGGTTCATCTCCAGGTTATCCACTTAAATGGATAACCTTAAGCTTGCCCTACTTTTTATGTAGATATTATTTCTCTCCTTCATAATTTCAGTTAACAATTAAATGAGATAATAAATATTATGCTCAAGATTGTGTTACAATAAATGATGAATAAATAGCAGCCAATTTAAAGATACTAATAATGGAATAATAATGTGATGGTGATGATAATGGTAATTATGATATAATTCTTCTTTTAATCACTTCCTATTCTCCTCCATTCCTATTTGTCTATAATCAGAGAAGATGTTGCCTTGAATATCGGCACATTTAACTTTACTATAATTTCTATTACTCTATTTCATCTAAATTACTCATATCCTATTTTTTTCTTTTCTATTTTACTATCTTATTTATATTTACAGAGGCTCCATCAAATCTTTGGAGGAATCAGACAGTAATACAAAAGGTTATGTATATGTGCATATATATGTATGTGTGTGTATAAATGTATATAGATATAGAATATTTACACATATATATTTATATACAATAGAATTATATGTAAATAAAATAGCATCAACTTGTAGGGTCACTATGTTTTTATGCACTGGCATAATATATAATATAATATAACAATATAATATAATAGACGTTTCACTAATATATTAAATATGTATTTAATTTGTTATTTATCATAGTATAATTACTAGATATTTTATTGCCCTTGAAAGCACAAGTCATTGAAAGCTTGTGTCTATTTTTCTGTCTTCTAACTGGCCCATATACCTAACCTTTAGATGTAGATTATTATAAAAAATAGCTATTTTATAGACTCTTACAACCTTGTGACTGGAATATGTTAGAACACCCACTCCAATGTTTTACCCAATACAAGAGACATTTTTTAGAAAATTACCATTATTACAATACCCAGGCTTTCTTAACAAAAATTACAGTTTACTCCCTCAAGAAGCAGTCCCCAACTTTACTGTTCTGATTACTGAAAAATACTTCCACTTGTTAGGTATAAAATCTGCTTCCCTTGGACTAACCAATGTAAGGTATTAGTTCTGCTCTCTAGAGCTCCTCAGTACAAGTCTAATCCATCTTCCACATGACAGCCTTCACATATTTGAAGACAGCCTGCACTGCCCTGCTAAGTCCTTAATCTATATTTTCCTGTGGTTCAACTATATTTTTGTCAACTCCAATTATTCTTTCTCACCTTCCTATGAGGTTATTATTTGTCTTGCTTTGGTTTTAGTTTGTCAGTGGTTAGTTTCAAGACATTCTTTTCTTAAAATGATCAATCTTGAAATGAATGGGTATAATATCAAATAGGAATTAAAAAACAGTTCAGAAATAATTTTTTAAAATGCACTTCTGGGTGCTTCAGTTATCAGGTGTTGTATCACAAACTTTATGGTGTAAACCAACAATCATTTTATTAAGTTTATGAATTCTGTGAGTGAGAAGTTCAGACAGATGCATATAGTAGAAACGGCTTATTCTCTGCTTCTTGATTCCTGAAGCTTCCTTCGTCTGGGAATATTGAAACAGCTGAGCTCACTCAAATGTGTAGGTCCTGAAATCATTTGGAGGTTTCTTCAGTAACGTGCTAGGTTGAGATTCCTTAAATGCTGACCTCAGCTGAGGCTGTAGACTGGCGCACCTGCGTGTGATCTCTCCACATGGCTTGGGTTTCTCGGAGCCTGAGAAACAGTTCTGAAAGGGAGTGTGCAGAGAGAGCACTCAAAGAACAACGTAGAAGCTAAACAGCTTCTTCTGTCCTAGCCTCAGAAGACACCTAGAGTCACTTTAACTATGTTCTCTTAATTACAAGTGAGTTTTTAAGTTAACTCAGCTACACGTGAAGAGTAATTGGACTTCTGCTCAATAGTGGAGTGGCAAGACTACGTGGCAGAGGAACACGTGGGCTAGGGGATATTATTAGCGTACTCTTTGGAAAACACAACCTGTCCCAGCCTGTCCTCTGCCTGCAGCTCGCATCCTTCCACATGCAAAATAAACTCACTAACTTCAGAAGGCCTAAAAAGTCTAATCTCATACAACAGTAGATTAAAGTCTAGGATTTCATCATCTAAATCAGGGACAGGTACAGATGAGTCTCTTTTTGTTCAGTTTTTCTTATGTGTCTTATCTCCATCCACATGCTTGTAAACTAGAGACAAGTTATCTTCCTTCAACAAACAAAATATCTGATATGAATGAAGTTTGGAATCGTTACATAGATATTCCCACTGGCGGAGGGGAAATGGAAAGTTCACAGCTCGCTGCTCTACAGCAATTCTGCAGTCTTTCTCGGGACATGTTGACAATTCCAAAGGACTCTTCATTTTGAACTGCCTCTGTCATTTTCAGCGCAACCAGATAATTTTTTTTTAAGTTCTGAGTGTCTTATGTATCAATTTAAAATACACTCCAGTAAATGAAAGCCATAGCCACAAATCTTTTTTGCAATAAGCTCTCTCACCCTTGGGCTTCCTGTGAGGTAATCATGGGGCCACACCCTCAAGGTTATCATAATATTCTTTAAGAGAGAGTGTCTCTGAACCACACTGAAGGAACTTAGATGGCCTTTTGCTTGTCTGAAAGAGACCATGAGGCATCACTTAAAATTTTTTGGAAGATTTAATAAAGAGATTTTCAATCACACCCATGGTTTATCTTTATTCTGAGGCCACATTCTCCTGACAATATTGTAGATCTGATATTTTCCCTGAGCCCCTTTACTATTTTGAGAATTCTTTACATACTGAAAAGAATGGGAATGAAAAATAGTTGTATTTTCAAACTTCAGCAAGTCTTGTCTTCATATTTTCTCTGAAGTTTGCTTTAAAAATGAACAATAACTTTTCAGCTGATTTTTTTCTATTTTTATCTTATACGCAGCTAAAAGAAAGATGCTGGCATTTTTTAAATTCAGCCTGGAAATCTCGTTAGCGAATTCAAATAGCTTATTAGCTATATTTTTATTTTTCCTGTTACCACAGGTTACAGCACTGCCAAATTTCCTATCGCTCTATAATAAGGGTCCTCTTCCAATGAATAACATTTATTTTCTACTTTCTTTGGATCCCCCATGGATAGCCATTTCAAGGCCTTCCAGGTTCATGCTTGTGACCAAGTCTCCAAACCAATGCCAGATGTTTTCAGTTTTGTTTTATTGATACTGTATTTTGAGATACTAAATTATATTCTCATTATCACTTGCTCCACAACAAAGTGCCCTAACTTAGTGGTATAAAACAACAAAAACATTATATCATGCTAACTGATTATGTAATTAGGAATGTGGACAGACACAGGAGAAGATCGCTTGCTCTCCTTCACTATGTCTAGGGACCCAGTTAGGAAAAAAATCAATCAGTCAGAGATGACCTAAATGGCTACGGGCTAGAATTGCTGAAAGCTTTTCATGCATGAGTCTGGCTGATAGGCTGGGATGACCAAAAGGATAGGCTCAGCTGAACACTGTAGACTGGAGCGCCTCCGCATGGCCTCATACGTGGCTTGAGCTCTCACTGCACAGCAGCTGAGTTTTGAGATGGTTACCAGAGAGACAGCACAGAGACAGCAGGTGGTTTAAGAGACCAAGACAGATGCAAAACTCTCACTGACCTAGTCTGTGTCACTTCAGCCTCATTCTGCTTATTCTGCTAATTACAAGTAGGTCACTGGAGCCAACCTGGATTCAAGGGTTGGATTTAGACTCCACTCTTTAGATGACTAGAAAGCTCATACTGCACAAGTTTATGAGGTGAGAGATGTTATTATAGCCATATTTGTAAAATAAAATTTGTCATACCTGGTAATTATTAACATGTGACTTATCTCCAAGCCTGGATACTGTGTATTATTTTGAAGAAAAAAAAGTCTCCATTTTCAAATCGATTTCACTATGAAATTATTCTCAAATGTACTTTGGAATGTGAAAAGTGAAATAATATCCAAACTATCTTTTTCTTTCTTTCTTTTTTTTTTTTTTTTGGAGACAGGGTCTTGTTTTGTCACCAAGGCTGGAGTGCAGTGGTGTATTGGCACAATACAGTTGACTGCAGCCTTGACCTCCTGGGCTCGAGCAATCTTCCCACCTTAGCCTCCTGAGCAACTGTGACTGGGACTAGGCACACCCTACCATGCCTGGCTATCTTTTGTCAGTGTGTGGAAATGGCCTCTGACTATGTTGCCCAGCTTGGTCTTAAACTCCTGAGCTAAAGCATCCTCCTGCCTCAGCCTCCCAAAGTGATGGGATTACAGATGTGAAGCACTGCACCCAGCTCTTAAACAATCTTATAAATCAAGAACCACGTTACATAAAGAAAGTATTAGGGACCCTATTGCTTGTTATCTGATGAACAAAAATCATTTCCATACAACTCTTGATCCAATTTTTCTACATTAAATTCATTCCAAATGGATGTGGTAAGCAACGTAAACCCTGGCCAAATTTTGAGGTAAGCGGTTTGCTTTTGATGCTGTCTACTTTTTGTGAAGGAGCAAGTGACATAAAGGTAACCTAGAGAACCTGTGCAGAGTAAAGACAACAGCGAAGAAAATTATTACCATCCTGCCTGTTTTGGGTCATAGAGGACATTTGGTCAATTGGTGCAAGGCATAAATCTATGTAAGTAATTCCATAATATGGTCAGTTTACTAATGTGGCCAAAACACCCACGTGATTCAAAAGCCCTAAGTGTTCAGAATACTACCTGACCAGAACCCAGTTATGCAACCCCTCATCTTCAACCTCACCTCTTCTACTACTCCTACGACAACTATTAAAATGTATGGATACCTCCAATCAGTACAGTAAGTACTGTTACTCCATATGGTTCTCTGATTTCAGCTACCCAGGTACTATTCCGTGGGTCTTCATTATAAAAGCATGTTTACCAACTCTTAGTTTTTATGATTTCCCTACACCTCTGTTATACTTGCCTGGAGACGCCCTGATTATAGTTAAATACAACTATCTTCCTTCTCTGTGTCTGCAACTTAACAGGTTAATATTGCTGAGAGAAACCCTAGATATTTCCTGAAACAATATTGCATGTCCTGAAGAGATTTGTTTGTTTGAAATCATGGCTGTAACTATAAGCCACAGGTTTCAACCTTCAGTTAATGAAAAAACATAGAGGAAAACTTTAAGTAAATAAGCTGGTAACAGAAGTGCTTTGATAATGTTGAGCTATGTGCTAGTGATGAACCTTTGTTTAGAAAGCTAAGGAAGGAAATACTACATTAACATATCTCTTGCTGAAAAGATTTAAAGCTTCAAATTTGTAACTTGCATAATAAAGTTCAAGTGTTACCTGTCTGTTTACCAAAGGAGACAAAGAGCTTTCTCCCCTCAAATTTAAAAATTTTAAAACACTGTTAGAATTGTTGGCTCCTAATATATGAGTGTTTACAATAGAAATACTTGTCAGACTGTTTTAGAAAAACTTGTGGTTCACCCAAAGTTTTAAAAATATTTGGCACAGGAGTATAGTTTTCCTGATAATAGTCGGCCACTATGACCTGGCTGATATAGTACAAAAGACTTAGCATTTTTAAATAGGTTAGGATCATATCTAAAGACAATGTTTCTTGCAAAGAAAGCTATAGTTTGAATTTACCCTAGGAAATAACCTAACAGTTGTCCTCTTAATCTACTTCTCAGTAGCACTCAGACTGACCAATGCCCCATACTGAAATATGTTATTAATTTAGCTTTGATGTCACCATATTTTACTGGGTGTATCAGATCTTTTAGTGTATATGTGTGTTGTGGTTTCAATGTATCCCCCAAAGTTTATGTGTTAAAAATGTAATTCTCAATGCAACAGTGTAAGAGACAATGTAAGTGTAAGAGACAATTAGGCCTGTAAGTGTAAGAGACAATTAGGCCTGTAAGTGTAAGAGACAATTAGGCCTGTAATCCCAGCACCTTGGGAAGCCAAGGTGGGTGGATCACATGAGGTCAGGAGTTCCAGACCAGCCTCGCCAACATGGTGAAACCCCATCTCTACAAAAAAAAAAAAAAAAAAATTAGCTAGGCATGGTGGTGCATGCCTGTAGTCCCAGCTACTTGGGAGGCTGAGGCAGGAGAATCGCTTGAACTCGGGAAGTGGAGGCCTCAGTGAGCCAAGATCACACCACTACACTCCAGCCTAGGCAAGAGAGCAAAACTCTGTGTCAAAAAAAAAAAAAAAAAAAAAAAAGAGATGCAATCAGGTCATGAGAGCTCTGCCTTCGTAAATGTATTAATGTCATTATCAGGAGACTGGGTTAGTTATCACAAGATTAGACTTATTATAAAGGGGGTTTGGCACTCTCTTGCCCTCTCTTGCCATGTTGCCATGTGATGCCTTCCAATGTGGGATGATGCACCAACAATGCCCTCACTAGATGTGGCCCTTTGATCTGATGCTGAACTTCCCAGGCTTCAGAATCATAAGCCAAATACACTTCTACTGTTTAAAAATTACCCAATCTCAGGTATTCTGCATAGCAACATAAGATAGATTAATACAATATACACTTAACATATCAATATATTTTACCTTAATCTGTCAACCTAGTGTCTGTATCTTTAGAAGATTAAAGTGTACACATCCTAAAATTAAATGACCTAGGGTATAACTGGTTTATTAAAAGAGCTGGACTCAGTGAGTTCAAGAATAAAGGAATTTCACTCACTTTCATCTCTATACTTTTAAACTGCTCTGTTGAATTGTTCGTCCTCATCCTTGTATAAGATGTTGAATATATCTCAAAGTTTTTATAATCACATTCCAGTATTTAAAAGTCATCTCTGGTCTAATGGCAAAACTTTATTGTATCATTTGATTCAAAGGCATTTTTTTTCCAGGCAGCTTTGACCTGAATACGTCAAAGAAACTTTCATGTACTTCATATCCAGCTTCTTTCTTCTGTTTGCTTTACCTCCTGCATTCTAGTTGATGATTATATCTATTCTGACTTAGGGGAAAGAGGTAGGTTATAGGAAATAAGCATACTGTTACGTGGCCAGCATAACTGTAACATAACATCAGGACCACCTTTATGTCTAATGCTTACATAATAACAGTTCTGCCTATCAAATATAATTTGGGAGTTCTCCAAGATAACTGTCTCCGGAGACAACATTTTCTGTAGTTCCCCGATGAAGATGAGGCTTCTGTTGATCAGACTTTTTGTTAGACTGTTCTTGTCTTGCCATAAACAAATATCTGAGGCTGAGTAATTTATAAGAAAAGGTTTAATTGGCTTATGGTTATACTGGCTGTATGGGAAGCATAGTGCCAGCATCGATTTCTGGGGAGGCCTAAGGAAGCCTATAATCATGATGAAAGGTGAAGGGGGAGCAGGTATCTCACATGTCAGGAGCAGGAGTAAGTCAGGGGTTGGAGGTGCCCCAGACTTTTTACAACCAGATCTTGTGTGTGAACTCAGAGCAAGAGCTCACTTATCACCAGGGGGATGGTGCCAAGCCGTTCATGAGGGATTTTCCCTGTGGCCCAAAGACCTCCCACCAGGCCCCACATTCAATACTGGACACCACATTTCAACATTTACTCAAACTATCAGATTTTTATGACTTGGCCCTCCTCCAGTCTATAGCTTCTAGCTATCTACCCTATTGCTCCATTCTCTTTTGAGGTCACCTCGTCCATGCTCCCTTCCACAAGCTCCAACTTTGGCCCATAAGAAACTGCCTGGTAGAATTCTAGAAGTTCTCTCTATTTTCCATGCTCTAACTTTATGCCGCTACTACAGGTCATTCAAGCCTCTAGCCTTCTTCAGGTTTGAATTAAGAAACACTTCTTATGCCCCTAACAACCCCAAAGATCACATAACTTCTCTAAATGGTTACCTAATCTTCTCTTCACATGACTTCATGATGGGAGAGGAGTGTACAAAATATTAACAGCTTTCACTCCAAATAAATTCCCAATTTGTAGTTATTTTTACCATTACTCTCTTTTCCCCTCATGGGGAGTTGAGCCTGCAGTTAGATGAGGAACCAGTTTTATAATGTCTTACAACGTTCTGCTTATGATGTAGCACCTTGTCTTCTTGCCCATTGGAGCTACTGCCAAAAGCAAACATATTCCAAAACAGTAGAAAAAGTTACCCTTGACCTTATGTTACAAAAGGTCAACTCCTAAAGAGAACTTAGGACCCATAATTCAAATTCCATACCTTCATTGTGGTCAAAAAACCAAACCAAACCAAAACAAAAACTACGAAAGACTGAGAATCAATGTTCAACTTTGTTACTTCAGTGATAATTATATTTTATTAACTTGTGGAACACATTTTAATAGTCACGTCTATATTAATTATTTCTTAAATTACTTACAGGTATGTATTACTGGGAGAGAAAACTAGATTGATATGCATACTTAATTTTTTTTGGCGATACGTTTTGCCCAAATTTAAAATTATTAATAGTAGGTTCACTTAAATTGACTGAAGATTGATTAAGGTGGAAGTTTGTATTCCTGAATTTTTGGAGGCTTGCTGATTAAAGAAGTCACCTGCAAATGTGAATATCAAATTGGGTTATGACTTTCCTAACAACATTCAATAACTTTCCTTTGCTTATGACAATAAATATAAACTTCCTAATTCAATGTCACAGGAGCTCCTTTTCTATATCCTTCCTGCTTTCTTCAATAAACTTTCCTCACACTACCTCCTCGCTCCATCTTTCTGCTAATACATATATATATATATTTTGTATTCCCCATCATTTCTGATTTATTCCAACCGTTGTTTTGGAGCAAAAATTCATGATGCGAGACTCCACACACGGCTGTGTCTGTCTGAGTTGGAGCTGCAATGTAGTCCTGCCTCCCATCCGCCATGATCCCTAATCTTTGTATTCTTTGACTGTGAGAAACTCATCACACAAAATAGTTCTCCCAGATGTTTTCTTCCTCAAATTCCTCTCTAAATTTTTGTCCTTTTCTTCTTTGAAAGTCCTGTGCCAATAATTGAATGAACTTATTTTGAATTTGCTTGGGCAAATTGCAGATATGTATCTGCAGATTCACCTCAACTGGATTTTAAATTATTTAATCTTAAAACTTTTGGGGGTTCAAGTTTTAGCGCGTAACACAGGGTTCTATATACAGATAGCAGACTTGCAGGCTAACAATACATTACGTTGGTGATCATTTATTATGTAAACAAACAGAAAACACTACCATACAGTTTACATTTCACCAAAGAAAAATAGAGTGCTTTGACTTGCTGATATTATGTGGTAGCATGCCATGCCTTGATTTAGTTCTCTCTGTTTATGTATACTTCTAATAGAGTTCAGATGCATCTACAAAGATATGAACTGATTTTTTGTTGCTTTGGAAAGGTGTTTATAAATATTTTAATAAAAGGTCATGTGTATTTAAAAATATATATGCATATACATACACACATGTACATATTCATATGTGAGACGAGTTTGATATGTGTATGTGATATATGAAATACATATATATATTTCTATGTGAGTATATATGTGTATAGATAGAGACTATGGAGATTGTGACACTGGGCACAATACTTTGCCTCTTCCCATCAAAAAGTGAAGTCTTTCTCCACCCACTTGCATCTGGGCTGGTGTTTAACATGCTCAGGCCAAGGTGATAGTGGCAAGCATGGTGCAAATAGGTTTGAAAACCACTTTCACTTTAAGAGTCTGTCACTTCTGGAAATCCTCTACTATCATACAAAGAAGCTTCAGCTAGCCTACTGGAGGGTAAAACCACATGAAACCGAAACAGGTCTAATTCACTGCAGGCTCTAAAACCAACCAGGCTGTGAATCACCAGTAGTGTAAGTGAGGACATTCTAGACAACTGTGCTCCAGTCATGCCACCAACTGACTGCAACTATCAGCTAAGGCAGTCCAGATCTGAAGAGCTGCTGAGTTTACTTACTATGAACTAAGTAAATGGTTGCTACTTAGCCTCTAAGTTTTGGGGTAGCTCATCATATCCTAAAATAGTGGTTAGATATTGATATGGTTTGGCTGTGTTCCCACACAAATCTCACCTTGAATTGTAGCTCTTATAATTCCCACATGTTGTGCGAGGGACTGGTGGGAGGTAATTGAATCATGGTGGCAGTTTCCCCCGTACTGTTCTCATGGTAGTGAATAAGTCTCAGGAGATCTGATGGTTTTACACTGAATTTCCTCTTTCACTTGGCTCTCATTCTCTCTTGCCTGCTGCCATGTAAAACACACCTTTCCCCTTTTCGTCCTGATGTGAGGCCTCCCCAGCCATGTGGAACTGTGAGTTCATTAAACCTCTTTTTCTTTATAAATTACCCAGTCTTGGGTATGCCTTTATCAAGAGCATGAGAACAGACTAACACAGACATAATCATAAATTGATTGTGACTATAAAAATGAAGTTGAGGCAGGCATGGTGGCTCACATCTATAATCCCAACACTTAGGGAGTTAGAAGCTGGAGAAACGCTTGAGTCCAGGAGTTTAAGACAAACCTGGGCGATATAGGGAGAACTTGTCTCTACAAAAAATATTAAAAGTCAGCTGAGTGCAGTGGCATTTTCCTGTAGTCACAGCTACATGGGGGGCTAAGACGGAAAGACCACTTGAATCTTAGAGTTCGAGTTTACATTGAGCAATGATCACACCACTGCACTCAGTCTGGGCAATAGAGTGAGAACTTATCTCAAAAATAACTAACTAACTAAATACTGTTTATTTGGGAATATATATATATAACATCTATATATCATTATATATAACATCTATATATCTCTTAATTCAAAAGAATTTAACCGTGATCTGAATCATGTTAAATGTGAATATCCCCTAATGTCTTTGGAAACTTTATTTTTTTTCCCTCCTTATGAAATTGCCCATGGATTTTTATGGGTAGGTATATTGAGAGTTTAGAGGATTACGTACAGAATAGCAGTAAGATTGGAAGCAGATAATTGCAGGCCTGCAAATAACTATTACCAGAAAAAAAAAAAAAATTAAGCCAATACAGATAAAGAAAGCAAGAGTGAGAGCCCAGGGAGTAACCTCATTCCTGTTTCACATTCATTTTAACAACTGCATCTTCCAATAAAATGAGTTTAATGTGATAGATAAATAAAATATTTTACTTGGAAAATATGATTTGAATTTTGTAACATGCCAATGCTAATTGCACGTTTTAACTTTTGTGTAAAGACGAAACTAAAAACCCAAGATGCCTATCCACAAAGTTATAGCACATTTAGATCAAGTAAAATATTACAATATATTTCTCATTAATTTATGTTCCAAACATCTGATTTTGTCCTTAAATTGTGTAAGAATTTCAAGCTTAGGCAGTTGTATGTATATATATGCAAATAAAAAATAAAATAACATACATTTATTTAATATCTATTATGAATCACTTGTTTTTCCTCATGTTATTTTATGCAAAGAGCCACTGATGAACTAGAAAGAGGATATGATGAGAGGCACCAGCTTCAGAGAGTGTACCAATGCCTAAGAAAAGTACTATAGTGGTGACCAATCTTCCTGGCTTTCCTCTGATTGCTTTCTTTCTTTTTTTTTTTTTTTTTTTTTTTGAGATGGAGTCTTACTCTGTCACCCAGGTTAGAGTGCAGAGGAGTAATCTTGGCTCACTGCAACCTCCACCTCCCGGTTCAAGTGATTCTCCTGCCTCAGCCTCCAGTAACTGTGATTACCAGGCGTGTGCCACCACACCCGGCTAATTTTTACATTTTTAGTAAAGACAGGGTTTCACCATGTTGGCCTGGCTGGTCTCGAACTCCTGACCTCAGGTGATCCACCCCCATCGGCCTCCCAAAGTGCTGGGATTACAGGTGTGAGCCACTGTGCCTGTTCCCTCTGATTGCTTTGAATATATATCATTATCTCTTGAAGCTTCACAGCAATCCAGCAAAGTAGATAGTATTATCATACATCATGAAACTGAGACAGAGAAAGATCTTATGGTCACTAGATAATAAGCGGGTAGAGTAGAGGTTTGAATCCTGACTCTCTGTTCTCTTCATATAAATGCCTGAATTTCTGTTCCTGCTGGAGGAATTGAACTGGGAATTATTTATTTAGGGTCAAATAGTAGGGGAGCTTAAAGAATAATGACTTGATTCCTCAAATGAACAGTTAAGAGCAATAGAGCCAGATACAGGTCTCAGTTTCCCATCATGCTGGCCTCTGGAAATTTAAAGCCAGCCAAAAAGGTAAAAAATACCAAAAGTTGAAAATTCCTCTAACTTATTTCTCAATTTTGAAGGTGGTAGGCAGCAGCCAAAACACACCAACCGTCTACAGTGAGACCCTTATCACAACAATTCTGTGAAAAAGGTACGGATGTTCCTACTTCACAGAAAAGGAAATAAAAGCTCAGAAGAGTGAAAGAATTTTCTACACATCACCTGTTGGTAAGTAAATTTTCTTATTCCAGCTGCATTGTTTCTTCCCTTAATGTTATCTGTCTATAGTCTGTGCATATGGACCAATTAAAGAACTCACACAACAGTGGCCCATTCAGCAAGTCCCAAAACCCCACCTACACACACTTTTCCCCACTCAGTTTAGAGGCGGATGTGTATCTGAAATACACCTGACATGTTTTCATGATTTAACTGTAACCACAAGGAAAAATACAAGGTATGGCATTCATGTAGTTTATTGATAAGTAAATTACAGGGGTTTAATTTTCCCTTCTTCTTGTGTAGATTAAGTTACTTGCCTTCAAGCAATATTACTCCTAATTATAGGAGTGATCAGATTAAATTCCTAGATATTAGTGCTGAAAATTGACTTTCCTTCTTGGCAATCACTGAAGTTCATATAACTTATTTGGTACTAATTCTCTAGTGCTTCTTGAAAATGACCTCTAGTGCTTAGTATAAATTAATTTTGTAAAATGCTTTCACATTTGGAGAACAGGGATAGGCCTTTAGGTCAAGGATATAAGAAAATTAAATTTTAACATTTAAAATTTTCATTTCTTCCTGTGGTTATTTGAACTTCTGTAATTTTTGTGAATAAAGGCATTTTTGTTCTTTTTATGTGTTTTACTTTAAAAGTGGTTTAAGTAGGGAAAGTAAAAACAAAAAAGGCATTAAGGCTGAATTAAAGGGATGTTTCAAGTAATGAAGCATAGTGGCACTTACTTCACAATAGCAATGGCGGGAGTTTTGTGTGCACAAGTCTACAATGCAATCACCAGAGATTTAATGAGCAAATGCCCCTAAAAACGTGTAGGAATTAACCAAAATGTAAGGCAGTATTCGAAAAGTAATATATGTTAGATACTAAGTAAGTGAAACAAGAAGACAGAGGAAAGAAAGATATAGTATTACCCAAAGGGATCTGTGGAAGGAGAATTTAAATTGAGTCAAAGAATGGATTGGATGGCATGGAGGAAAAATTCAGGTAGTGAGAAGAGCATCAATAAGTCATAAATACTATAGAGTTCTTAGAACAGTGGTGTGGTTATATCTAAATTGAGATTTCTCAACAAATTTCTTTCAACAACCTGCCAAATCTAGGAAATGGAATTGCCGTAAGTGTTTATATGCCTTGCCTGGAAATCATGATGGAGGTCTTGAAATTTATACATCCATCAAAAAACAGAAGATAGAAAATATCACCATTGCTTTCAATATGAAATTTGGGAGATTGGGGGTGTTAAAACTCTTTTATGCTAATTGTGAGTATTTTGACACCTGACACTTAACAGTTGATAGTTTTTATAATTTGAATAGGTCTAGGAGGAACTGAAGTTTACAGTTAATCTAATTTTAAAGACAAATTTTAAGCAAAAAATGAAAAAAAAAATGCAGGGATGATAGATGAGGCTATGTTTTAAAAATGTTAAGGAAAGTTTCAGATAACCATTTAATCAAAAAGCTAATGTGATAATTGTCATTAGTCTTTTTCATTCACTAATGTGTCATATAAAATGAATTAAAAGCTGTTTACTTAAGTTACAATATATCTTTTTAAAATTTTATGATTCAAATAACACATTTCTTCATCTTAGTCATCTGACATTTAGTCTGAATGAGAGAGACTTGTTTAGCATGTTCTCTTTTATAACTGTTTCACAGCTAATTTTTTGAATAGTAGTGTAGGAAAATTACTTTTTTCACCTCTTTCTATTTTAATGACAGTATCACCTAGTACTAATAGTTAGAAGATAAAACAATATAATTTTAATGTGTTTAGGTTATATATATTATATATAACAATTGTAGTGCAAATTAGTATGGGCAAGGTGCTTAATTTAACATCAACTGTATAACTAGGTTACGAGAGCACCATGCCTACTCAGTAGTGAAAGCATATCTGAAATACATATATTAAAAAAAATACCTCGCACCCCTGTAAATATGTGGAATACAGTTATGCCTTGATTAATGATGGAGCTACATTCTGAGAAATGTGTCATAAGGCGATTTCATTGTTATGCAACATCATAGAGCATACTTGCATAAACCTAAATGGTATAGCCTACTGCACACCTAGGTGATATAGTATAGCCTACTGCACCTAGGCTACAAATCTGTACAGCATGTTACTCTCCTGAACACTGTACGCAATTGTAACACACTAGTCTTTGTGTATCTAAACATATCCAAATAGAGAAAAGGTTCAGCCAAAATATGGCATAAAAGTTTAAAAAATAGTACACCTGTATAGGGCACTTACCATGCATAGAGCTTTCAGGACTGGAAGTTGCCCTGGGGAGTCAGTGAGTGAGTGGTGAGTGAATGTGAAGGCCTAGGACATTATTGTCTGCTACTATAGACCTTATAAAAACCATATACCGAGGCTATACTAAATTTATACAAATATATTTCTCTCTTCAATAATGAATTAACTTTAGCTGACTGCAACTTTTTACTTTGCAAACTTTTAAATTGTTTTATACTTTTTGATTCTTCTGTAATAGCACATAGCTTAGTACACAGACACATTTTACAGTTACACATTTTGTTTTTTATATCCTTATTTTATAAGCTTTCTCCATTTCTAAATTATTTTATTTCATTTTATTTTTTAAACATTTTGTTAAAGCTATGACACAAGCACACACATTAGCCTAGGCCTACACAAGGACAGAATTATCAAGACATCACTACAAGACAGGAATTTTTCAGCTCCATTATAATCCTCTGGGACCACTACTGTCTATGTGGTCCACTGTTGACCAAAATGTTGTTACGCAACTAATGACTATATTTTCACCACCGAAGAAATATTCCTTTTGCAACTACTAAGACAAACCTTTCCTATTCTCCACTACCAAACCCATTAGTCACTGTTGTTATTTCTTTCCCTATAATCTTTTCCTGTTCTAGAGCTTGATTTAAATGAGATCAAAAAGTATGTAATATTTTATGTCTGATTTCTCTTGCCTAAAACAGTTTTTTAGGTTGATCCACATTGTTGCTTGTATCTGTAATTTGTTCCTTTTGATTGTGGAATATTATTCCACTGTGTAAGTAAATTATAATATTTTAACTTATTTTCCTGTTTATAGACATTTTGGTTGTTTTCATTTCATGGTTATTATGAATAAAGCAGAAGTTGAATATTTGGGTATAACATGTTTTTATAGACATAAATTTCTATATCTTGGAAAATATAAAAAATATAATTGCCAGTTAATAGCATTAGTGCAATTATTCATTTCTATTAGAATGTCCATCAATGATAGACTGGATTAAGAAAATGTGGCACATATACACCATGGAATACTATGCAGCCATAAAAAAGGATGAGTTCATGTCCTTTGTAGGGACATGGATGAAGCTGGAAACCATCATTCTGAGCAAACTATCACAAGAACAGAAACCAAAAACCGTATGTTCTCACTCATAGGTGGGAATTGAACAATGAGAACACTTGGACACAAGAAGGGGAACACACCAGGGCCTGTCGTGGGGTGGGGGAGGGGGGAGGGCTAGCATTAGGAGATATAAAATAACGAGTTAATGGGTGCAGCACACCAACATGGCACATATATGCATATGTAACAAACCTGCACGTTGTGCACATGTACCCTAGAACTTAAAGTATAATAAAAAAAATGCCAAACTAAATTCTGATGGTTTTTAAAAAATAATTTTTATAATTCTAGTGATGTTCAGATTGCCCCACATATTTGCTAATATTTGGTATTGTCAATCCTTTTTATTTTAGATATTCTAATAGTTGTGAAGTATTATCTCACTGTAATTTTAGTTTTCATTTCCTTGATAGTGATACTGAGTATTCACTAAATCATTAGCCATCTGTGTATTGTTTCATGAAATGCCTATTCAATTCTTTTTCCCATTGTTTATTGTGCAATTTGTTTTCTTAGTATTTATTTGTAAGAGTTTTTAATACAATCTGAATACAGCTTCTTTGTCAGATATATGTATTATGAATATCTTAATCTATTCAGTGCTTACAAATTTATTTTGCTAAAGATGTATTTTAAATAGACTTAGTTTGTAGAGCATTTTTAGTTTTACAGAAAGTATAGAGAGTTACTGTATACTCATTCTCCCACATATATATTTTGCCCTATTATAAATATCATATATTTGTGTGGTACACTTACACAATTGATGTATGTATTGAGTCTGATAAATTATTTTTAATGAAAAATAGTTTATATTAGGGTGCACTAGTTATGATATACAGTTCTATGGGTTTTAAAAAATGGATAATATGATGTATTCCCCATTACAATATCATTAAGAATAGCTTCACCACCCCAAAAATGCTCTGTGTTCTATGTATTCATTCCTCTCCACCTCACCGTCCCTGAACTGTTGGTCGCCACTGATATTTTTACTGTCTCTATAGTTGTATCTATCCTAGAATGTTATACACTTTATATCGAAAAATATGTAGCCTTTTCAGAAAGGATTCTTTCACTTAGCGATATATATTTAATCTTGTACTTTTATGATGTTTTTGTCCCTGAATTCTACTTAATTATATGAATGTAACTCAGCTTATTTATTCATTCACCTATTGAAAGACATCTTGGTTGCTTGCAATTGTGGAAATTATGAATAAGCTTGCTAAAAATATTTGTGTGTGGGTTTTTGTGAGAACATAAGTTTCCAACTCATTTGGGTAAATACCTAGGAGTGTGATTGCTGAATCATATAGTAAGCCTATGTTTAACTCTGTAAGGAATTGCCGAGCTGTGTTCCAAAGAGGCTCTAATCATTTTGCATTTCCACAACAACAAATGGAAGTTTCTATTGTTCCACATCCTCACCAGCATTCGCTGTTTGCAGTATTCCAGATTTTGGCCATTTTAACAGGTGTGTAGCGGTATCTCATTGTTTTAATTTGAAATTTCATAATGACCTACGGTGTTGTGCTCCTTTTATATGGTTATTTACCATCTGTATGTCTTCTTTGGTGAGCTATCTTTTGTGAGCTTTGGCCTGTTTCTTAAGTTGGGTTGTTGGCTTTCTTATTGTTGTGGTAAGAATTTCTTGTGTATTTTGGAAAACAGTCCTTTACTAGGTATGTGTTTTGTAGTTATTTTATCATAGTCTGTGCCTTGTTTCTTTATTCACTTACCATTGTCCCCTGTAGAGCAGGAGTTTTAAATTTAATGAAGTCCAACTCATTAACTTTTCCTTTAATATATTGTATCTAAAAGCTCACTGCCAAACCCAAGGTCACCTAGGTTTTCTCCTGTGTTATCTTTAGGAGTGTGATAGTTTTGTGATTCAAATTTAGAAAATTTTTGTAAAAAGTATAAGGTTCATGTCTACATTGTGGTTTTTGCTTTTGTTTTTGTTTTTTGTGGGGTGGCTTTTTCTTTTTTGGCTTCTGGATGTCTAGTTGTGCCAGCATCATTTATTTGTTAAAATAGACCATCCTTACTCCATTGAATTGTCTTTTCTTCTTTAGCAAGTATCGGTTGACTATACCTGCGTGTATCTCCTTCTGAACTCTCTATTCTGTTCCATTGATCCATTTTTCTGTTCTTTCACCGATAAAAGATAATGTTGACTACCCCAGCTTTATAGTGAGGCTTGAAGTCAGGTACTCCTACTTTCTTCTTCTTCAACACTGTGCTGCCTATTTGGGTCTTTTCCTTGAGCATATATATTTCAGAATCAATTTATTGATCTATGATTTTGAGTGCCATTCAGTGACATATAGATCAAGTTGGAAAAATTGACATCTTACCAATATTGAATCTTTATGAACATAGAATCTCTTTCCATTTATTTAGATTTATAATTTACTTCATCAGAGTATTGTAGTTTAGCTCACATAGATCTTATACAGATATTGTTAGGCTTATACCTAAGCATTTTATTGTATTCTTAGTGATAATGTAAATTTTGGCATGCTTTTTATTTCAAGTTATAATTGTTCATTGCTGATACAATGGCACATGAGTGACTTTTGTATATTAACTTTTTTTTTTTTTTGCAAATTTACTATAATTGCTTAGTACTTTGGGGATATCTTTGTTTATTATTTGAGATTTCTACATAGAAAACAATCTCTTATGTGAACAAAAGCAGCTTTACTTTTTTCCTCTCAATCCGTATTTCTTTTCTTTTCTCTTTTCTTTTCTTTTCTCTTTTCTTTTATTTTCTTTTCGTTTCTCTTCTCTTCTCTTCTTTCTTTTTGTTTCTTTTCTTTTCTTGATTAATTACATTAGCTGTGAGTTCCAGTACAATTTTGTATTGGAATAGTGAAAGGTGATATCATTGCCTTGTTCTCAAACTTAGAGGAAGAGCTTCTACATTCTCATTATTAAGACTGGTGTTCACTCTAATGTTTTGTGTACACACTTTTTATCAAGTTGAGGAAACTTTCCTCTATTCCCACATTGCTGAGAGTTTTTACAGAGAATGAGTGGTACATTTTGTTACATGCTCTGTTTATTATTGATATGATTATATGACTTTTTAACCAATTGATGTGGCAGACAACATTTTAAACTGTTGAATAAGCTTTGTTTATTTTGAAGACATCCCACCTAATTGTGATGTATAATATGCAATTTTTATATATTTACATATTTTATCTTAACTTTTAGGTTCAGGCATACTTGTGCAGGTTTGTTACATAGGTAAGTTGCATGTCACGGGTGTTTAATGTACAGATTATTTCATCACCCAGGTAATAAGCATAGTACCTAATAGGTAGTTTTTCAATTCTCATCCTCCTCTCCACACTTAAATAGGCTCCAGTATCTTTGTGTCCATGTGTACTCAACATTTAGCTCCACTTGTAAGTGGGAACATGTGGTAATTCTCTTTCTGCACTAATTTGCTTAGGATAATTATATCCAGCACCATCCATGTTGCTGCAAAGGACATGATTTCATTTTGTTTTTTTATGGCTACATAGTATTCCATGGTGTATAGTACCACATTTTCATTATCCAGTCTACTGTTTATGGGCATTTAGGTTGATTCTACATTTTTGCTATTGAGAACAGTGCTGTGATGAACATAGGCATGTGTGTGTCTCTATAATAGAATAATTTGCATTCCTTTGGTATGCCAAATAATGGGATTACTGGGTCAAATGGTATTACTATTTTAAGTTCTTTGAGAAGTAAACAAACAGCTTTTCCCAATGGCTAAACTAACTTACATTTCCAACTGTAGTTTATAAGTATTCAGTTTGCATCCTAGGGAAAAAAGCCTACTTGATTGTTGTGGATTAGCTTTTTGATACACTGATGAATTGGGTTTACTAGCATTTTTTGAGGAATTTTGCATCAATCTTCATCAAGGATATTGGCCTAAAGTTTTATTTTTTGTTGAGTCTCTACCAGGTTTTGGTATCATGGAATGAGTTAGGGAGGAGTCCCTCCTCCTCAACATTTTGGAATAGTTTCAGTAGGAATGGTACCAACTTGTCTTTGTATGTCTAGTAGGATTCAGCTGTGAATCCATCTGGTCCTTGGCTTTTTCTGGCTGGTATATTTTTTTTAATACTGATTCAATTACGGAACTCATTATTTGTCCGTTCAGGTATTTAATTTTTTTCTTGTGCAATCCTGGGAGGTTGAATGTTTTCAGGAATTTATCCATTCCTTGTAGGTTTTCCATTTTGTGTGCAGAGAGGTGTTCACAGTGATTTCTGAGGTTTTATTGTATTTCTAATAGGCTGGTTATAAAGTTCCCTTTTTCATTTCTGATTGTGTTTGTTTGGATCTTCTCTCTTTTTGTTTCATTATTAGTTTAGCTAGTGGTCCATCAATTTTATTTATACTTTCAAGGAACCAACTCATGTATTCATTAATATTTTGTATTTTTTCACATATCTTTTTTATTCAGTTCCATTCTGATTTTGGTTATTTCTTTTCTTCTGTTAGCTTTGGGGTTGGTTTGCTCTTGTTTCTATAGTTCCTCTAGATTTAGTGTTAGCTTATTGAGATCGTTCTAAGCTTTTTATCTATGTTTTTAGTACTATTAGCTTTCCTCTTAGCATTTCTTCAGCTGTGTTCTAGAGATTCTGGTATGCTGTATCTTTGTTTTCATTAGTTATAAAAAACTTCTTGATTTCTGCGTTAATTTCATTGTTTACCTCAAAGTCATTTGGGATCAGGTTGTTGAATTTCCATGTCCTTATATGACTTTGAGCAATCTTCTTGTTACTGATTTTCATTTTTATAGTGCTGTGGTCTGAGAGTGTGATTGATATGGTTCCATTGTCCTTTATTTTAATTTGCTGAGTATAATTTTGTGGCCAATTGTGTGGTTAATTTTAGAGTATGTACCATGTGCAGATAAGAGGAATGTATGTTCTATTGTTTTTGGATGGAGAATTCTGTAGATGCCAGTTATATCCACTTGGTTTAGTGTTAAGTTCAGGTCTCAAATATCTTTGTAGTTTTCTGCCTTGGTAATATGTCTAAGGCCATCGGTGGGGTGTTAAACTCTCCTACTTTGGTAATATGTCTAAGGCCATCAGTGGGGTGTTAAACTCTCCTACTTTTATTGCGTGGTTATATAAGACTCTTAATATGTCATTAATAACTTTTTATGAGTTTTGTTATGAATACAGGTGCTTCTCTCTTGTGTGCATATATATTTAGGAGAGTTAGGTATTCTTGTTGAATTGAACCCATTACCATTATTCAGTGCCCTTCTTTGTTTCTTTTCATTTTTGGTGGCTTAAAGTCTGTTTTGTCTGAAATTAGACTAATAACCTCTTTTTTTCTGTTTTATACTTGGTTGGTAGGTTTTTCTGTATCCCTTTACTTTGAACCTATGGATGTCATTACTTGTAAGATAGGTCTCCTTAAGACATCATACAGTTGGATTTTGCTTGTTTATCAAACTTGCCACTCTTGTCAATGTGCCTTTTAATTGGGGGCACTTAGCCCATATATATTCAAGGTTAATATTGATATGTGCAGATTTTGTCCTGTCACCATGTTGTTAGCTTATTATTATCCAGACTTGATTGTGTAGTGCTTTCTAGTGCCAATGTCTATGTACATTACTGTGTTTTTGTGGTGCCCAGTATTGGTCTCAGCTTTCCATATTTATCACTTCCTTAAAGACTTTGTGTAAAGCATGTCTGGTGGTAATGAATTCCCTTAGCATTTGCTTGTCTAAAAATAATATTATTTATCCTTTGCTTATGAAACTTAGTTTGGCTGGATATGAAATGCGTGTTTGGATTTCTTTTCTTTGAGAATGCTGAATATCAGGTCCCCAGTCTCTTCTGGCTTGTTGATACACGATTAGCCTGATGGGGTTCCCTTCATAGGTGACCTGCCTCTTCTCTTTAGCTGCCTTTAACATTTTTTTTTTTTTTCATTTTGATTTTGGAGAATCTGATGACTACGTGTTGAATAGTCATCTGCCATGGTATCTTGCAGGAGTTGTCTGCTTTTTCTGAATTTGAATGTTGTCCTGTCTAGTAAGGCTGGAGAAATTTTCAAGGATGATGTCCTCAAATGTGTTTCCCAAGTTGCTTGCTTTCTCTCTCTCTCTTTCAGGGATGCCAGTGGGTTGTAGATTTGGTCTCTTTACATAATCTTATATTTCTCAGAGGTTTTGTTCATTCTGTTTTATTATCTTTTCTTATTTTTGTCAGTGATTTTACTCAAAAAGCTCATCTTTGAGCTCTGAGGTTATTTTGTCAGTTTGGTCTATTCTGATGTGAATACTTGCCTATTTATTATAAAATTTTTGAATGAGTTTTTCGACTCTATCAGATCAATTTGGATCTTTCTTCAAATGGCCATTTTGTCTTTCAGTACTTTTATTGTTTTATTACATTCCTTAAATTCTTTGGATTGGTTTTAGACTTTCTTCTGAACTTTGATGAATTTTATTCCTATCCATATTCTGAATCCTATGTCTGTCATTTTAGTTATTTTGACCTGGTTAAGTATCACTTGGGAACTATTTTGGTCCTTTGGAGGTATGGAGACAATCTGACTTTTCGAGTTGCCAGAATTTTGCACTTGTTCTTTCTCATCTGGTGTAGGCCGATGTTCCTTTAGTCTTTGAAGTTGGTTTCATTTGGATGGGTTTTTTTGCTTTAATCTTCTTTGATATCCTTGGGGGTTTGATTGTGGTATAAGGTGGGTTTGGTAGACTGTCTTTGTTTTGAAACCAGTGGCTTCTGCAGACATAAACTTGCAGGAAAGCTTCAACAACAAATACAATGAATTGCTTGAGGCTGAGTGTGGAACAGCATGAGAGAGAGAAAACGTTTGGACTGCAGTCTTAAAGGCATCCACATGTTCATGGGCATCAGGTCAAGACACAGATTTTCGTGATGAAGATCTGAGAAAGATGCTGTGGTCTCTCATGATGTTGGTGATTGCATTTCTATATAACCGACTCTAAATGAGTCTTAGTGCTTTGGAAAGCATGATTCATCTCCACATCCCAGAGCCCAGTTCAGTACCTGCAACCCAGCCTATAATTATTTTTATATATTTTAGGATTCAGTTTGTTTACTTTTTGTCAACAAATTTCGAATCTAAATTTATATGAGGTATTGGTCTATAGTTTTCCTTTCTTGTAATGTTTTGTTTTATTTGGTATTACAGTAATAGTGGCCTTATAGAATTGGTGAGGACATGTTCCTCTGCTCATATTTTCTGGAACAGATTGTAATAAATTGATATTATTTCTTTCTGAAATAATTTGTAGAATTCATCAGAGGAAACATCTGTGCCTGATTCTCTCTATTCTGGAAAGTTATTAATTATTGATTCAATTACTTTAGTAGATAAATACCTATTTATATTATAGATTTCTTCTTTTGAGAGCTTTGGTAGTGTCTTTTGAGGAATTGCTCTATTTCAATTAAATTATCAAATATTGGACATGGAGTTATTAATCATGTTTTTTAATTTTCTTTTTAACATTCATGGGATCAATTGTAATTGTTATTTCATTGCCAATATTAGTAATTTGGATCTTCTCTCTTTGTTTCTTACTATGATTAGGGCTTTTCAATTTTAGAGATCTAGTCAGAAAACTAAATTTTTGTTTCATTGATTTTTTTTCTATTTTTCTGTTTTTGCTTTTTATTTGACTTTTATTACTTATTTTCTTCTGTTTATTTAGCTATAATTTGCTTTAATTTTTAATTATCTTGTGGTGGAAACTTAAGTTACTAATTTTACATCTTTCTGATATTTTAATATGCACATTCAATGATATACATTTCTTTCTAATCACTCACTTGACTTGGTTCTATATTTCATTTTAATTTAGTTCAAATATTTAAAATTATTTTGAGACTTCTCACTTGACTCATGTGTCATTCAGTATAGTTGTAATCTCCAAATATTTTAGGCTTCTCCATCTTTCTTTCTATAATTTATTTCCAGTTTAATTATCTTGTTTGAGAGCATACTTTGCAAAATTTCTATTATTTTAAATTTGTTATAGTATGGTTCATGGTACAGATATGATCTTGGTGAATTATACATTGAGCCTGAGAAGAATGTGCATTCTTCTGTTGGATGAAATATTCTATAAATGCCATTTAGATTCAGCTGTTTACTAGGACTGTTCAGTTCAAATATATTCACATTGATTTTCTACTTACTGGATCTGTCAATTATTAATTAAAGAGATTTGTAGTCACAACTACTATAGTGGATGCAGCTATTTTTCCTTGCAATTATATTTGTCTTTGCCTCATATATTTTGATTGTGTGTTGTTAGACATATACAAATTCAGGATTACCATATTTTCTTGAAGTATTGGCCCCTTTTTTATTATGCCCTGTTCCTTGTTATTTCTGGTCTTTTTTCTTGCTCTGAAGTTTGCTTTGCCTGATATTAATATAGCTTCTCCAACTTTGATTTGATTAGTGTTAGCATGCAATATCTTTCTCTCTCCCTTTACTTTTGCTCTATCTGTGCATTTAACTTAAAGTGGGTTTTTTAAGAAAAGATATAGTTGAATCTTCCTTTTGTATCTAATATGACACTCTCTCTTTTAATTAGTGTATTTAAAAGTTCTACATTTAGAGAGATTATTGATATAGTTTGATTAATATATACCATATTTTTAACTGCTCTCTATTTATTGTCTTTGTTCATTATTTCTTTTTTT
The DNA here is from genome assembly GCF_003255815.1 of Theropithecus gelada. NCBI lineage: Eukaryota > Metazoa > Chordata > Mammalia > Primates > Cercopithecidae > Theropithecus > Theropithecus gelada. The sequence continues at coordinate 51,959,577 of NC_037683.1, read as the reverse complement.
CTTCTGTGCTTTTTACTGCCTTCTTGTGTTTTAATTATCATTATATATGATTCAATTTTCTCCCCCCTTTTAGCATATCAACTATAATTGCTTAATAAATTTGTTTTTATTTTGCATATAAATTTCCAGTTTTCCCAACACCATGTATTGAAGAGGGTGTCTTTTCCCCAATGTTTAATCTTGGTGCCTTTCTCAAAAATCAATTGGCTGTAAATGCATGGATTTATTTCTGGGTTTGCTATTCTGTTCCATTGGTCTATGTGTCTGCTTGTATACCAATATTATGCTGATTTGGTTACTATAGCTTTGTAGTATATGTTAAAGTCAGGTAGTGTTATGTCTCCAGCTTTGTTCATTTTGCTTAGGATTGCCTTTGGTACTCGGACTCTTTTTTGGTTCCACATGGTTTTTAGGATAGTTTTTCTTTATTAGTATTTCTGCACAGAATTATGTTATGGGTAATGAATCCATTACTCAGAGTCAGAAAATATTTGTATTTTCCTGTATAAGTATCAAAGCAAAATTTTTACTAAACAATTTGAAAAGGCAAGAATGACTTTTATTCAAGGTTATTGCAATGAGTAGAGAGGTTGTAGTCAACTCTGCTGAAATAAAGTTAGAGAGTTTTTAAGGGCTGGTGTGTGTATGTGCGGGGAGGTGGGTTTATAGGCCATTTGTATTGGCTAATTGGTCTTCTCCTATCCTTATCATGGAAGGTAGTTTTAGAACTTTGAGAACATGCCCACTGTCTGCATAAGTGAGGCTCTTATTCTCCCATAGATAGTAGGAGATGGGGAGGCTATCTTCCTTGATGATTACACTTCAAAGAGATGGTTCCTAGGTCTCTGAAAAAACAAAAACAAAACAAAAACAAAAACAAACACGCAAACAAAATTCCTGGGTTGTAAAACTAGTAGGAGGCATTTAAAAAGAGGTATAACTCAAAAGAGCAAATAAAATACTTACAAGTTTTCTGAGGAAATTGGTCTAAGAAAAGGGAGGTCAGGTGCTAGAATCAGGACAATAATCAACTGGTAAGTTTAATTAACCTGAGGGAAATGTTGGTGTCCTCTTGGTATAGGCATAGAAACTGAAATAAAGCTTAAATAGGCATAGAAACAGTCCTGGCTCTACAATAACTATATCTTATCTTGGCTTTACAAGAATTGTATCTTATGATTCAACCTAGCTGATTTTCAATGACTTGAGTCCTATATTCAAGGCCAGGGTAATTATAGCAAGCTGATTCTCTGAAAAACTGAAATGTTTGAAAGAAAAAATTTATATTAGATGACTTAGGTAAATATTTGAAAATATCTAAACACTAAAATCTAAAATCAAAATTTTTTGGAAAAGGGATATGGTTATATTTTTAAATTTTATTTATACTTAATATTTTTTACTTCTATAGTTTTGGGGCTATTGTTTTTATTACATGAATGAGTTGTATAGTGGTGAAATCTGGGATTTTAGTGCACTGCCCCTCCCCATTCTGAGTCTCCACCATCCATTATACCACTCTAGATGCATTTATGTACCCATAGCTTAGCTTCAATTTATATGTGAGAACATACAGCATTTGGTTTTTCATTCCTGAGTTATTTCACTTAGGATCATGGCCTCAAGCTCCATCCAAGTTGCTGTAAAGTACATTATTTCATTCTTTCTTTATGGCATAGTAGTATTCCATGGTATATACATACCACGTTTTCTTTATCCACTCATTGGTTTATGGGCACTTAGGTTTGGGCACAATTAAAATCTTTGCAATGTTAATTGTGTTGCAACAAACATATGCATGCAGGTGTCTTTTTAATATAATGACTTATCTTCTTCTGTACTCAGTAGTGGGATTGCTGGATAAAATGGTAGATCTACTTTTAGTTCTTTGAGAAATTTCCATATTGCTTACCATAGAGGTTGTACTAATTTACATTCCCAGCAGCAGTGTGTAAGTGTTCCCTGTTCACCATATCCATGCAAACATCTATTATTTTTTGACTTTTTAATGACAGACATTATTGCGAGAGTGAGGTGGTGTCTCATTGTGATTTTAATGTGCATTTTCCTGATGATTGGTGATGTTGAGCATTTTTCATAAGTCTGTTGGCCATTTGTACTTTTTCTTTTAAAAAATGTCTATTCATGTCATTTGTCCACTTTTGACTGGCTTATTTGTTTTTGTTCACGCTGATGTGTTTCTTTGTAGATTCTGAATATTAGTCCTTTGTGCAAATATTTCCCCCTTCTGCTAAACACCACAGAAATTTGAAGTGTAAACAGCATTGTAGATGAAAACATAATCCCTTCAATTCCACATATCATAAAAATTCAAACTTCAATATGTTCATGTCATAAAAAAATCAAGGCACTTTGCACTAATATAATTAATAGGTGTAAGGCTCCCTTTTCATAGTTTCTCTCTTTGAGTTTTATTAGTCAAGTCTTCAAAAAAGCACTCCTCACAGAAGTAAGAAGGCAGCTATTGATGTAACAGCAAATTGTATGAATAATCACAAATTAAAGTTGAATAAATGCTCAATTTCAAGGATTTTACAGGGCATCGATATGTAAATATTGAAATATTATTACTCCGGTAATTGGGTTTCCTGAGGCTATTTTTTAAAAGTTGCAGGCTTGTCTATAGCTGCTGCAAGGGCAAAATCAAGATGGTAATAGTGATTTAGCACAGAAAACACCAGAGATGAAAAGCCAAGTAGATTATCTTTCAGTGCTTTCATTATGTCACTTTCAGATAAAGCTGTATTTTCTCTTATTTTACCTTCATTTAAAATTTGTTATTCTCACCTTGGCATCCTGTGTTCATTGTGGATTTGTCTCTATCCTTATTCCCAACCACGGTTCTACATTGCTGATCATATTTAAAAATATACAGACAAAGTTTTACCCAAAAGTAGTTCTTGTAGTAATTGGATATAAGTGCTATAATAACAGCTCATTCAAGGTGTAAATTGAGCAATAACATATGGAGCCAGCTGCTGGAAGTATTCAAATAAGGCATAGGGCACCAAGTTAGTGTCATTTGAATGAAGGGGCAGCAAAAGAACAATGGAGATATTCTACCCATTAAGGAGCAAATATATAGTTACAGGGACATGGAGAGGGACATGGGGAAAGCAAGCAGCTTTAGATGCTAGAGTGCAGTGTCTTTGGAGGAGGTCAGTCAAGAAAGAAAAATATTTATAGAAAATATAGGAAAAAAATAGAACTATGCTAAGGGAATTCTGTGTATTGTGATTGCAATCTGTGTATTGTGATTGCAAAGAAGATAATTGACAAACAATGGATTTTCTTAAAATTAATGCAACCAGACTTTGAGGGCATTAATTTTTGGGATCAGGAAAATGACATTTGGAGAAATAAAAGAGAAGACCACATAGAAAAAACATTATAATAGTCTGGATAGGAAAAGATACTGAGGTTCTACATTTTCACTCTTATTTCAGATATTGAATAGTTGATTAATTTCTAATGATAATTAATTCTATCTTCTTTACAGGAGACATATATAATAATTCAAGTGCAAATCCTGTGTTAAATTATGGAAGACAAAAACAAATAAGACATGGCTGTTTACCTAGTAAAGCTCACAGTATCATGGTATACAAACAGGAGTAGAAATGGCTGTAATTCAAAGCCTTGGCTTACAGCAAAGATGAAAGTCAGTTAAAAGGAATAAATCATGTACCAAAACTTAATGTTAACTGTATTATTCAGATTCCCTTAAATCTTTCATCTTTGGTAAAATTTGCAGTTTATACTGTTTCATTCTTTTAAGTTTTAAACAAAAACTACAAACGGTCACACAGAATGACAAAATTGACATAACCCAGATTTCATTTATTTTGTTTATATTCATTGTGTTATTATTTGTTATTTATTTTGAATCTATTTTTTAATATGTAGTACCACAGGGGTTTGAGACAGGAACTGCCGAGGTTGGTTGAGCCCTTCTCAATCACTGAAAATTTACTATTGCAGAAGATGCATGACTCAGAGTCTACATGTGTTGGAGAAGCCAGGAGGGAACTACTGTGTAATTAGTATTTGTAGTAACATCTTTGTTGAGTACAATGCTTATTAAATACTAAGCAAAAATCATGTTGTAAGTCAAAGTTCATGTGTTAATATAATTAATAGTTACCACAGCATTTGTTTAGAACTTACAGGGGAAAATGTCCCATGTCCTCTTACCAGCAGAAAAGGTCACCTCCAACCACTAAGTCTGTTGGAGAGTTGTTGTATGCCCTTACTACCAACACTGGGAATGTGCAGTGCTCCAATTTCCCACTCAGTCTACTTATGCTAATAACTATCTATGTATTGTTGTGAATTGGATTTATAGACTATAGACTAGATTACTATTGTATGAACCGTAATGATGCCCCAAAAGACAAGATTATTTTACTGTAGTGCATAGGATCAGACAAGAATGCAGCTATAATAATGCCAGAAGAACACAAGTTTAACAAATTGAACTCAAGGAAACCCTAGCATTTCTTAGAAGTAGTTCAGTCTTTGGTAAAAGAACAATCCAGGGTAAATATTTTAGTAATTTGAAACTACTGAAAAAAATATTTTATTCGTTTTATTTTGTATGACACAAATTTCACAAGGTTCTTTATGTGCTGAAAGGTTGCAAAAATAAACTTAAAATTATATTGATCAAGGCACCAAGGGCACCCAGTGACCCTTTACATGAGTCACAGTAAGTGTCCAGGAGAGGAAGATACTATCTATTATGGACTGAATTGTATCTCCCCCAAAACATAAATGTTAAAACCCTAACCCCCAATATGACTAGATCTGAAAATAAGATCTTTAAGTATTTATGGAATTAAGGTTAAAAGACATCATAAGAGTGGGACCATAATCCAAGAGATGGTGTCCATATAGGAAGAAATACACACCCTCTGTTTCTCTCTCTCCCCCACAACCCTGCATGTACAGAGAGGAAGGACATGTGAGCATACAGAGAGAAGGCAGCCATCCACAAGTCAGGGAGAGAGGCTTTACCAGAAATAAACCCTGATGACACCTTAATTTTGGATTTTGAAAGCCTCCCAAATGATGAGAAAACAAATTTATGTTGTTTAAGCAGCTATGATGTGGCATTTGTTACGGTGCCCAAGCTGACTAACACATCATCTTAAATGTAACACCTGCAATTGTACCATAAATTATAATAATTGCAGCTACTTCCGAAACTATTGTGAAAACTGAACCATACATCCATGAAGCATATTTACTTCATGCATCTGCCCTGCCCTTAGAACTATGTTACATATTTGACGAGTAACCAGACTTCAAGTCTAACTGTATTCAGAACTCATGGATTATTTGTATTACCCAATAAAATCCAATTATTTATTTAACATTAAGATATTAATATTTCCCAGATTACTATAAACCTTTCAAATTTTATAACTTTTATTTTATAATTATGATGCTTAAAGAGACAGTATTTGTTTATGGATAACAAATCTGGGATCCAGGGGGAAATAAAAAACTAATATCATACTCCTCATAGTAGTGGGGAGGAGGCTAAAATCCAGGTTTTCTAATTCCCACTCTTCTTGTTCTACATCAAACTATCTTTTAACTCTCACCAATATAATCTTTTTAGACAGCACAGGATTTTCAATATTCCCAGACAAGCCATGTTGATTCATGTTCCAAAATTCTATTTATAATAATAATCATTATCATCATCCTAGCTAATGCTCATGTAGTACTTATTACGTGCTGGCACTTTTCTAAGTGCTTGACATTTATTAACTTATTAACTTCATTAACTTTTGAAATAAGTACTATTCTCATTTTACAAATGACAAAATTAAAATGCAGGAAGAAAAAAGTTAAGTTGCTTAAAATCACACAAATGGAAAGTGGAGGTTCTGAAGTCCTAAACTTGAGAACATAATAAGATTGGCTAGAAGTGAAAAAATCAACACGTTTCTATAGAATGAGAAAAGAAATTCACTTTTTCACAATAGAGAAATTGTGGCAGCCCAGTAGTAATCTTGAGAAACTGCCAAAGATAGGCATAGGACTTAGAGAAAGTTCCAAGCAATGTGGAGGATACTGACCCTCAAAGAAGAAACAATTGTTAAAAATTTCCTGCATCAAGATATGACGTAGGAAGTGTCAACAGATATATTAATATACACATAAAAAATTGCTACTCTATGTTATTCTAAATATTATATATGTCTGTCTGCAATATGTTTTGTATGTTATTCTACCCCTATGATTTACAAGAATCTTCAGACAACTATGAAAATGTACAGATTCAGTACATGAAGTTATATTAGCTGTTATCATTTTGATTTGTTATTTTGATATTCCATTTTTAAATGCAATAATGGATGAGATAACAAAAGTCTTAGAATTCTCTGATGACGCAAGGTTATGGTATTAGTTTGCTGGAGCTATAACAGAAGGTAGAATAAGTGTCAAATCACTATGTGCTTCAATTACAAAATGTGTATTATATATTATATATAATAGACCTGTGAATTCAATGATTATACACCATTCTTCCTACATAAAAGTTTGATTATGATATAGTGAATATAATTTCAAGGAATGTCATTTATAACTTCACAATATCTTTTGCTTCACTAAAACATCCAGAAAGTGTAAAGAAATCAGTAGCACATTATATTAATCTGGTTCTTGAGAGTTTTTTAAGAGGAAACATTCAAGGTATCCATGATAAATTTTAATATGCAGGTATGAAACTAGGGATTATTGCTAGGTACATTTATAAAAACAAAGGCATCAGAGTTGATGTTCTAAATTTTTTTTGTTCCATGGACTCTTGTGGAAGCATGGAAGCTCACAGACTCCCTGTCATCTTATTAGAATAATACTTTTAAATATATAAAATCCCACAAGATTGCAAAATCAATTATATTAAAACATATTATCAATAGTGTAAAATCCTATTTGTTATTTAGTAACATGTATCTTAATAAATTAACAAAGTAACACATTTAAAATACAGGCAATTTAAACTTAAATTTTGTTTTTTTAAAGATGTACCTATGTGAAAACTGCTAACTCTTCTAATCTACATGTCTATATGTCTTATAAAAGGTTACACTCTCTGAGTTAAGCATTCTCATTTGAACTGTCATGTTTTAAAGACAAATGATGATAATTACTCACTTCTTTCCATATATTGATCAAACAATTGAGGATTGAGACTATTTGAATGTGGCATATCTATCTACATACCCAATGTACGAACGCATGATTTCAAGATTTAGTTTGCTAAATGATTACTAGGTGTGGAGTTTTCCCAATACTGGGAGGTTAATGTTGATCAAATATTTGTAGACAGAAATAATAAGTTGAACTGTGATGGGGAATTTCGTTTATAACTAATGAAATCCCAAGTCAGTGATAATCATAAGTTATATATACAGCACCTCTAACATGGAATAGAAATACCTGCAATATATTTTGATGATTAAGTCGCAGTTACTAATACTCTGCACTTTCTTGCCTATATTCATAGGGAACCCTAATAAAACAATTTAAGTAAATGTTACTGAAAAAAACATACAACTTTTTTCCTGCCTTCATGTCCATAGACTCCCTGGATTCAGTATGTGAAACTCCTTGGGTGTCTATGGAGTCTGAAGAATAATGCCTGAATTAATAATAGGAAAATGGCAACTGCTAATATTTAGAGGGGCATCAGTAACATATTAAATTTTCTTAAGTAAGCTACTAAATATTCTACTGTAATATATGTTTTATTTGCTTCTTAAACAATTCCTACTTGTTCAAAATTATATTCAGCCGTGAATTGATGATTAGTAACAAATATAAAATACTGAAAATTCCGAAACTACTGAAAATTTAAATAATGAAGAAATACAGACTTTTAATGTAAAGTCAAGATTAAAATTTAATTTTAAATATCTGACACTTTGTCAGGTACTCATTAAGAACAGAAATTGCAGAGACAAATAAAATATGTCACTGTCATTATAGAATTTATCATGTAGGTTAAAAAATAAAAGAAGTCCCTTAATTTGCTTTCTAACTGAATTTTCTTTCACTTTTGTTACCACTGTTGATTTTTACCTGAATGATTCTTAGCCTCTGCTGATTGAAGTGTCCAGGACCTATCATGGCTCCTAGGATAGAAATAGAGTGCCAGGGCTTGTCATTAGACTTGTCCACTCTACGTGGAGGGTCCTAATCACACATACTGAAAGCACGAATTTGGTATTCAGCAAGGCCTGATTTAGAAATTGGCAAGACCTAATTTCCACAAAATATTGCAAACACCAGTCACTATATTTCAAAAAGTTAAATAACATGATTACTAGGAAAAGCAGTGTATCTTTCAAAATAAGAAGTAACATAGAAGACGGAAGACTGTCAATGAGCAGTAAAAATCAAGTTATCATTTACAGTTTCATAAATAGAGCTTTATGGAGAGATTAAGTGGTAGTAAAGAAAGACTACCTTTACTTATAGGTTACTGAAGTACAAATGATAGGGTGTAACAAACAGAAGCCCAGAACATGAACTGGGCACACAATGATGACCCGTACTGAAGTGGCAGATAGTAGAGGAATGTTTTGATAGAGGGGTGAGTCCAGCAGAAGCACTACAGGGCTGTGTCTTGGAGAACAAATTCAGTCTAATGACAACTGCAATACCTGGGCAATGATTCAGTGTCACAAGTTATAAAAGATTTCAGGAAGTAATATCTCAAACAAGAAAAATCATATAGGAAAGTTGAGATTCCATGGATGTTTGGCAGTTTTCCTCATACTCAATACGTTTTCTCAGTAAAGTGCTCTACTGGCTAAAATTCTAAAATCTGTTTTTCTTTTTTGAAAATAAATCTGATTAAGTAATTTAATACTTGTTAATCAATTTATTAACATATGAAATCATTCAGTGGGCTTATGACGTGCTCACTATGCATAGGATAATACATTAGCCCAGTGAATACAAAGACACATGGATGATTAACCTAACTTTGAACAACTCAAGGTCTAGAGGTGACTGTGCTAAAGTTGAAGCATGGTACACTCAAGGTGCAAGCACCTGTCTGTGCTTGGCTTAGAAATAGGGGCCACACAGCAATTTCAACACGTAAGAGGAAATTTTTTTTCCATTCTATTTGAGGCAGGGTCTCACTCTGTCACCCAGGCTGGAGTTTAGTGGCGTGATCACGGCTCACTGCAGCCTCCACCTCCTAGGCTCAAGCAATTCTCCTACCTCGGTCTCCTGAGTAACTGGGACTGCAGGTGTACACCACCACACCCGGCTAATGTTTTTGTATTTTCTTATAGAGACAGGGTTTTGTCATGTTGCCCAGGCTAGTCTTGAACTCCTGGACTCAAGTTATCCTCCCACTTCAGCCTTCCAAAGGGCTGAAATTGCAGGCTTAAGCCACCATGCCCATCCTGAACAGGTAAGTGGAACTTAGAACTGAGACATGAAGGACAAATTTTTTTAAAATTTTATTTTTTCAGTTACGTAAGACAAAAATGAACATTCTAGAAAAATGGATCAATGCATGGAAAATATACAAAAAGAAAAGATTGTGGTATTATCATGCGTTGCTGACTGTTGACATTACAGTGTGAACAGTTTACCATCCCTCTGCCAGACCATTTCTACTGATGTGGAATGACAACACTGATATTTATAATACAAAGGAAACATATAAGGAAAATAAGTAGATAATAGGAGGCATATTTCTTCATCTTCCAACTATGTTTAGGGCTGTGCTTGCTCACAAAGGAAAAAGATTTGGCTTAGACATTAATTCTACATAATGATATCATAAACAGTTAATTTAGATTCAGATATATGTTTTACTTTTAAATTTTCAAAGTATTGTCTCATCAGTTGAAGAGATAAGAAAACATAAAAAGAGTTTAATCAGCTATTAGAGTTTAGCCACAGATCACAATTGACTGACTCTTTTTTACTCCAAGCAGAGGCAACACTTTCTCTCTACTTAACACAATTCAACCTGGGCTTCCTTGATTTTAAAAATATAATAAGAAAGAAAAGATATAGGCTGCTCATTAACAGCATATATGGCTTCTTGATCAGGATGGATTCGTGTTGGTAATTCCATTTTCTGCTGAAGGCATTGCATGGCAGACTAATTGCTGGCTATAAAGGTTGTACTCATTATGCTACACTTGGCAATCACTGGGGAAGAATGTTATTTTCCTGGCCACCATGCTGCCTAATACTGATTTTTTAAAACAAGTTGCACTGACTTTTACAGGTGTTATAATTTGTGCCTTTCCTTTTTATGCTCTATACCTCTCTAGATTCTTCATAATGTGTTTTATGCCTTATCATTTAATCAAGTCATAATCCTGTGGACTACTGGATGAGTTCAAGGTGTCTAATTGTTGACCTTGCTGAATCCTACTCTGTGAAATCTAGTTATCAGAAGAATGAGATCACAGCAGTGAAAAAAAGAATGTGATGATAGATAACTGTAGTCAATTGTTTCCAGAGGAAAGAAATCTGAACTCTTAGGACCGATGACATTGATTGAGACTTTCCTCCTAGAAAGGAAGTGTTGGGCTCATACAAAACAGGATGAATTGCATAGGCTATCATCCCTTGTGAGGGAAAAAAAGATTAATCCGTTCATTGTTGAATAGAGTGTGCACTCAATTTTTCATGTTATCTGAGAAAAACTTCTTAGAATAGACCATGAATAAACAAAATGCATTGCCTAATAAAATGGCACTTTCTTTTCTCCGTGTAGTATTCAGCCTAAATAAGAGATTGACAAATAATTATAGTTTGGTTATGCACATGGATCATGAAAAACAAGAGAGGAAGAGTCTGCTTTAAGAAAGAAAATTAAGATTAGAAAAAAATAGTGATATGAATAATATAATTGTGTTAAGAGTGTACTATGCATATCCCTTCATGTCTGCTTTGGGTTAAAATGTCTAGAGGAGTGTAAACTGCCTCAATTCACGCAATTTTGTGAATATTTAAATAGTTCTGTAAAACCATGCTTTTACTTTTTCTCATTATCTATATTATTGACTATTTCTTTAAAATGTGTAAAAGATTTTCTCTGAAAATGGCACATGAATATTTTATTTAGGCAGTCTGTGTGGTCCAAGGAGCTAACACCATATTTTTTTTTTACTTTATTGTAATTCAAAGAAAATTTCAAACAAATTTTTGACAAATATGAAAAGTATAGGTTTTTCTATTTTCTTCTCAGAAAGTAAAATTTTTAAAATAACTTAGATTCTTTTTAAAATAAATATAAAATTAGTATTTCAGATAAGGCTACTAAATTGATTAGTTCTATTCAATGATCAATCATAGGAAATAAAAATGACTATTGTAGAAAATATTAATTACAATAATGCATAATAACATTAATTTTTCATAACATGATTAATATTTATTAAAGAATACTGTACTGGTTCATTCTTACACTGCTATAAAGAACTACCTGAGGCCGGGCGCGGTGGCTCAAGCCTGTAATCCCAGCACTTTGGGAGGCCGAGACGGGTGGATCACGAGGTCAGGAGATCGAGACCATCCCGGCTAACACGGTGAAACCCCGTCTCTACTAAAAAATACAAAAAACTAGCCGGGCGAGGTGGCGGGCGCCTGTAGTCCCAGCTACTCGGGAGGCTGAGGCAGGAGAATGGCGTGAACCTGGGAGGCAGAGCTTGCAGTGAGCTGAGATCCGGCCACTGCACTCCAGCCTGGGCAACAGAGCTAGACTCCGTCTCAAAAAAAAAACAAAAAAAAACAAAAAAAAAGAACTACCTGAGACTGGGTAATATGAAGACAAGGGGTTTAATCCCTCACAGTTTCACATGTTTAACAGAAACTATGGCTAGGAGGCCTCAGGAAATGTAGTCATGGTAGAAAGTGAAGACGAAACAAACATGCCTTACCATGGTGGAGCAGGAGCTGGGGGTCAGGAGACTGCCACACACTTTTAAACCATCAGATCTTGTGAGAACTCACTCACTATCAGGAGAACAACGGAGGGGAAACCTCCCCCATAATCCAATCAGCTCCCACCAGGTCTCTTCCCTGACATGTGGTGATTATAATCCGACATGAGATTTGGATGGGGACGCAGAGCCAAACCATATCAAATACAAGTCGAGTATAATTTCTATTCTTTAATTAGCAACACATCATGGTATATTTTTTAATCACAAGAGTTTACAAACCATTTTTAATGTATGAAGGTGTAAGATCTCTTCCTCAGAAGAGTTCATGTAGTACACACTTGCAGGAGAGGAAAAACGGTTATCTTTTTGTCCTTTCCCAGACAGTGATGGAAACCTAAGTAAGTGGTGAGTCATTGATTAGGTAGCTGGTGCTCCTTCCAGCTTCCAGCTAGACAGCTTCCTGGTCTGCTCTGAGGTGTAGTTTGCAAAACTAGGCTTCCAGCGTGCTTCATCACCACATGACAGACGTAGAATTGGGATAAAGTAATGCTGTCATTTATTCTTCTGTTCATTTGACACATATTTATTGTGCATCAGGCTATGTTCTAAATTCTAAGAGTACAAAACTAAAAAGAAGTATCCTGCCTTCAAGAAACTCAGTCTATTTTCAGAGAAAACGCAAATATTAATAAATATCTTCAATTAACAGATGGCATAATAGAGCATATAGGGAGGAGACATGGTTTAGAGATGAGGTCTAGTAAATGGAGTCCAGTTAGGGGACAGATACCACTCCAGTTATTTTACCAGGTATATTTTAATGAAAGCAATTACTAACATTATCGGAGAACTGTTACAGCAAACAGAGGAACATTAAAGTATCATAGTAGCAGTAACTGCAGGAAGCACTTAACAACCCCTTAGGCTAAGCTAACAGAGGAAAAAGGTTAAAATTATTGATGTTTAAAAGCCCAGAGGAGAAGTTCTGTTGAGCTGGAACTCTGCCTTGTATGAAGGGAGCACTGTATGCCTGGAACAGATGCCACAGGACCTCAGAGGAAGGACTGCATAGATCTCATACTCAGATTTGAGGAAGGACTATAAGAAAGATGGTTCTGATGCCAATAAAAGGTCATTATGAGGCTGAATCTGGGGTGTTTAAAAAAAGCTGATAGTGAAATCAACTGCCATTAGTAAACTGTAATCACCAAAGTCAAGATGTGCCACTATGGTGATGCTGACAAAAACAAAAAGCAGTCCTGCAACTGGGAGCAAAACACTAAGAGCCAAAACGCTTCTCCCTCTTCGGACTTTTCAGTCTTCCTCTAGCATCTCCAATGGCAGAAACTATGCTAACTAGCAAAGCCAAAATATGGCTCTCAGAATCTTTGCTAAATATAGGAAAATGAATTATAATTAGAGTATCTAGGAAAAAATAGTCTATTACGTGACACAGAAGGTAAATGTACATAAGAAAATAAAGGGCAGTAAGATAAGCAGAAGCTTCATAGGAGGGGCCCTGAGCTGAAGTTGAGAGAGTGAGCAAGGATTTTATAGTATGGTGCAGAAACTTGGGATGAGCCAGGAAAAAGAATCATGGAGAAGGCTGGTTCACAAGAAGAGAAAACTAAGATACATGGACCATCAAGAATAATTGTGGGAATGTATATTTGAAAGGTTAGGCAGATAAAACTGCTTGAGTTAGATCATGAAAACCTGAAAACATCAAACAGTAATTTGGATTGATATTTTCACTATGCAGCCATCGATGTTTGTAAAGGAGGCTAGTACTATGGGAGTAGATATTGTTTAAAGAAGACTGAGATGGGTACAGGTTGTAGGATCGATTGGAAGGAAGAAGGGAATAATAAATTAGATTCTGGAAAAGGAACTATTGTCATAATATAGAAACAGAATGATGAGGGTGTCAACAAGATAATCACTGTTGACAGATACCAACAATATTGTAAAAGAAAAAAATTATTGTTAACATTTAAATTTATTTGCTATAAATGAAGAAAAAGGATAACTTCTTGCATAGTGAATCATAGTGCTAACAATATGTTATTTTTAAATTAAGATGAATGACTCAATTTATACTTTGGAGCTGAACATGTGGATTAGCTGAAATGATCATATAGGTAATGAGAATGCATAAGATCTACAAGTGTATATTTTGAAAGATGAAGTCACATCAAAATAATCAGACCCTAAAGATACATCATCCCAAGATGATTAAAAAAAAAAAAGGAACAGTAAAATAGCCGAGACAAGAATCTCAAAGACATGAGAGCATTTCAAAAAGCTGAATGATATAGAGCCAGAATGCGGACAGTATTTCAAAAGAAGAAAGGACAACCTGCCCGCAGAGTCACCCTTTTTTTTTTTTTTTTTTTTTTTTTTTTTTTTGTTGGCAGAGTCTCGTTCTGTCACTCAGGCTAGAGTGCAATAGTGCAATTTAGACTCACTGCAACCTCCATCTCCTGGGTTCAAGCGATTCTCCTGCCTCAACCTCCTGAGTAGCTAGGATTACAAGTGTGCATCACCATGCCCGGCTAATTTTTGTCTTTTTAGTGGAGATGGGGTATCACTATGTTGTCAAGCCTGGTCTCAAACTCCTGACCTCAGGGAATCCACCCGCCTCAGCCTCCCAAAGTGCTGGGATTACAGATGTGAGCCACTGTGCCCAGTCCTTTCTTCTTTTGAAATGCTGTCTTCATTCACTTTATTTTCTTTGATGGATTGTTCCGTTTCTATTGTGAACAGCCCATCAAAGAAAATAAAGTGTAAGAAATGAGATCTGTCTAGGAAAAGATGATACAACTGTCACAGGATCCTTGGGGTGTCACTTTTCCAGCCAGAAATCTCTATAGCAAATGGTGCCTTTGCCTGAGTTTTGCTCTGGCCCGATGGGCTCATTCCACCCACTTGGCCTGGCAGGTGGTTCTCAGCTCGTGCCATCAGGCTGGATCCCACACCTGTCAAGGATGAGCCAGGCATGGAGCAGTGAGGGGTGTGTGAGCAAGTGAGCATGGAAGCCAGCCACTGTGCACAGCCAGGCATGCCGGCGGTGGTGGAGTGGGCAGCTCCCTGCAAGGTTACTGCAGGACCAGGCATATCACAAGCAGCTTCCCCAGCCAGCACCAGGGAACATAGTGGCACCTGGAGGCTTGGAGATGCCAGGAATCAAACAGCCCCAAAGAGGGAGTCACAGCCCTGGCTCAGGGAGCTCCTAGGTCTGGGTTCCCTCAAGGGCTGCAGCTCTTCTCTCCTTCTCTTCTCTCTCCTTCTCTTGCCTGTAACGTGGTGAGCAAGGCGCATGTTTCAGCCCTATTTGTGTTACAGCTCTTGCCCTGCCACTTGATAGGTCCGGAATTCTTGTTCGGCAACCAGGAAGAATGAGGCATGTGAATAAGTGGAGGATGAGAGAGGTGAAGAGGTACTTTTTTGAGTGACAGAACAGCTCAGGGACGACTTGCAGTGGGTAGCCCCTTTCTGCAGGCAAGGCATCCCAACGAGCATTTAGCTTTCAGCAGAGAGGAGACCCACAACAGGTAGTCCCAACATCTGCTCAGCTCTCAGCTGAGAGGAGACCCAAAATAGGTAGCTCCTCTGTGCAGGCAGGGCATCTTGGCGAGTGTTCAGCTCTCAGCAGAGAAGAGATCCACAATGGGTAGCTCCTCTCTGTAGGCAGGTCATCCTGTTTTCTGCCCAAGTCTGGGTGAGCCCAGGGTTTTTATGGGCCTCAGAGAGGAGGAATTGCCTGCTGATTGGTCTATGGGTGGCCATGAGCAACTCATAAAAGCACCACAAGTTCTCACTCTGGTCCGTGGAACTGGCAGCCAGATCTCCAGGCCTCAAGTCATCTCTGGCCCGAAGATGGGGTTTCACTGAGGACCCATCCCTTTCCTTCCAGGAGCCTGTTTGCATCCTGCCACCATTAACCTGCCATCCACAGTGCCCATGGCACCCAGGCTGTTTGTGCCTAGTGGTGCCTGCAAGCCCATGCCAAGCCACACTTAACCCACCATCGGGCTCCCTCCCATGATCATAGGCACCCAAAATTCAGAGGTGGGCAAGGTGGCACAGGGCTGGAGTGTTGGTGCTGCACTGAGCATGTGCACACCCAGCCAGATCGTGATAGCACCTGGGCTCAGCCACCACTTAGCTCCAAAATCAGAGCGGGTGCCAGGAGTCGGGAGAGGTCAGGCAGTGGGAGCAGGCACTTTTGAACCTGTGGGAGCAGGGGGCTTCCTGAGCCTCTGAGAGTGCAAAGATGCCCAGGTCTGCTTTGCAGCTGAGCAGCTGTAGCTGAGTCTGGGGGGGCAGGGCTCCCGTGATGATATCTACTTTTAATAGGACTATTTAGTCAGCTTACATTTAGCAGAATTACTGATGGGAATTGGTTTGTAGTGTCCACTGTTCAATTTTTCGTATCTGATTTTGGTTTCTACGTTCCTCATTTTCTGCCTTTTTGAATTCATCAAAAATTTTGTTCTCTTTTAATTCTTCTGTTGATGATTCTAGCTATACTTACCTAGTTTTCTGTTTTTTCTTTCTTTCTTTTTTTTTCGTAATGGAGTCTTGCTCTGTCACCAGGCTGTAATGCAGTGGCACAATCTCGGCTCACTGCAATCTCCACCTCGCAGGTTCAAGCAATTCTCTTACCTCAGCCTCCCAAGTAGCTGGGACTACAGGCACATGCCACCACACCCCACTGATTTTTGTATTTTTAGTAGAGACGGGGTTGCACCATGTTGGCCAGGATGGGTTCAATCTCCTGACCTCGTGATCCACCTGCCTCGGCCTCCCAAAGTGCTGAGATTACAGGTGTGAGCCACTGCCCCCATCCCTTACCTATGTTTTAATTGTTAATGTAGGAATTACATTTTTGGCTTTATCATAATCTACTTACAGGTGATATCAACTTCATGTAAAATATAAGCACCTAGAGTAGTTCAATTTCCTTTACACAACCAAATTTTTGGCAGTATTATATAATTCTAAATTTTACATCTTCCTAAGTTATAAATCTCATAATAGATGACTTTTTTTGCATTAAAATGTCAACTGACTTTTAGATAAATTAAATGAAGAAAATTTATATATTCTTTTAAAGTTACTGTCCCATGTAGACAACCCTTCCAGTGTTTCCCTTTCTCGTAGTTGTATGTTTCCCTACACTTAGGCTGGTATCATATCCTTTTAGCCCTAAAACACTCCTCAACATTTCTATTAAGACAAGATCTGAGAGTTGCAAATTCTCTCCCTTTTGTTGCTCTGAAAAAAGTATTTTGCCTTCATTTTTCAAAAATATTTTTACCGGATATTGAATACAGACAGTCCTCACTTTACATGATTCTGATATGCATGAATTTCAGTTATCATAATTAAATAATACCAGTGCCACACAACATGGTTTAAGTTTCAGTTATCACAATATATTAAATGCAATTTCCTAAAGTATTAATTTTATTCTTATTTCTTCAGCCACAAATCACTATGTAAGTAACAGATGCATATTATGACTAGTTACCAAATCACATCATTTCTTTCAAGTAATTCGGTAATTAATCACTTCACATCTATTGTGCAATTCAAGTGCAGAAACCAACACACGTATTCGTGTTGCCTTTTTGTTTCTCAGTGATGAACTCATATGACATTTTACAAAAATGGTTAACTGAGAAAAGGAATTGGTCAACAAAGATGGAAGCAGAAACAAAAATGGTATAATGCTTGAAGTGAAATTTGATTTGAACATAAACGGAGTTATAGAAGAAATAGCTGATTGTCAGAATGTGGATGCTGTTGTCATTCAAGAAGCTCTAGCTATGCAGCTAGTAGACAAGCAAGTTCTTAATTTACAGATATTTTCACATCAAATTTGATCTGTTAACTTTTGAAAAAGTAAGGTCTTATGAAAAGGTAGGGTGATTCCAAAGTTAGAGTTTGTAATATTTGAAGATCAAAACTCTAATAATTTTATAAAAGCTACAGAAATCATATTCAGAAAAGTACACACAAATGTATTCTTCTACCTACAAATTCAAAGATTCAGATGAACATTGAAGCCCTGTTAAGGAATCAAATAAAAAATAAAAACAAATCCAGTCTAGAAACTGAATTTTTAAATTTCTCAGCCTAACTACATGTCTATTTTAAACATTTTGACTTTGTTTCAACAAATACACACACATACACATACCTGCTCATATACACAGTAAAATATAAAAGTAATTTTTAAAAAATTTTGACCCAATGTAGAAAGTTTACATTAAAAAATAGGTGTGGCCGGGCGCGGTGGCTCAAGCCTGTAATGCCAGCACTTTGGGAGGCTGAGACGGGCGGATCATGAGGTCAGGAGATCGAGACCATCCTGGCTAACCCAGTGAAACCCTGTCTCTACTAAAAAAATACAAAAAAAAAAAAAAAAAAAACTAGCCGGGCGAGGTGGCGGGCGCCTGTAGTCCCAGCTACTGGAGAGGCTGAGGCAGGAGAATGGCATAAACCCGGGAGGCGGAGCTTGCAGTGAGCTGAGATCTGGCCACTGCACTCTAGCCTGGGTGACAGAGTGAGAATCCGTCTCAAAAAAAAAAAAATATATATATATATATATACACACACACACACACACACACACATGAGTGTGATTAACTATATAATTGGTGTGAAAGCGGCTACTAAACACGAAGCTTTCAGAAGCGCAAATTTTCAACTGGTTCAAGAAGCTCTAGCATTACTTGGAAAGTGTGGCTCCCTCATGAGTCCTGGGTAAAGGTAGCTAAGAATATTGGTTTCTCATACTTTTTAAACAAGAGCATCTCATGTATTTTAAGCTATTGGATCCCTAGTTCCATTTCAGTCAATAAGGGTTATCATTTACAAAGAAATAAACAACTGATCTGCAGAAGTAATGCAGAATCTAATCTAAATAACCAGCTCATACTTTTAACATTAGACATCATCACGCTATGATGTATTTGACTGCGATTATGAAATGGCTCAGTTAATTCCACCTTTACATAACCCACTGGTATTGTGAAGAGTATGTGTACTACAATGATTTTTGTTACTTCTGTAATTGATAAACTCTGAGAACTCATTTATTTCCTATTAGTCTCCTTAAAGAAATCAGTAAGCTTCTCTTTAAGCAACCAGCAAGTAACAAGAATATGTGCAGCAATCAAGTCTCAGGACTGCAGTATTTTGTCAGTTCTTAACCTACATGATCGAATAAAATATGCTTTCTCTCCAGGATATGCATGTCATTAACCACTGAATATAATGCTGTTGAAAAGGATCATGGGCTGGGCATGGTGGCTTACACCTGTAATCCCAGCACTTTGGGAGGCCAAGGCGGGTGGATCACTTGAGTTTAGGAGTTCAAGACCAGCCTGGCCAACATGGTGAAACCCTGTATCCACTAAAAATATAAAAATTAGCTGAGCATGTTAAATTAGTACTTGTAATCCCCGCTACTTGGTGTTGCTGGAAGTCAGGGACCCCTAAAGGAGGGACCTGCTGAAGCCATGACAGAAGAACATAAATTGCAAAGATTTCATGGATATTTATTAGTTCCCCAAATTCATACTTTTATAATTTCTTATGCCTGTCTTTACTACAATCTCTGAACATAAATTATGAAATTCATGGACATTTATCACTTACCCAATCAATACTCTTGTGATTTCCTATGCCTGTCTTTACTTTAATCTCTTAATCCCGTCATCTTCATAAACTGAGGATGTATGTCACCTCAGGACCCTGTGATGATTGCGTTAACTGCACAAATTGTTGGTAAAGCATGTGTGTTCAAACAATATGAAATCTGGGCACCTTGAAAAAAGAACAGGATAACAGCGATGTTCAGGGAACAAGGGAGATAATCACTGGGCCTGACTGCCTAAGGGGCCAGATGGTACAGTGATATTTCTCTTCTTACAAAAACGAATAGGAGAAATATTGCTGAATTCTTTTTCTCAGCAAGGAATAGCCCTGAGAAAGAGAATGCATTCCTAGGGAGAGGTGTCTAAAATGACTGCTCTAGGAATGTCTGTCTTATATGGCTGCAGATAAGGGATGAAATAAGCCCCGGTCTCCTGTAGTGCCCTGAGGCCTATTAGGATTAGGAAATTCCTGCCTAGCAAATTTTAGTCAAACCAGTTGTCTGCTGTCAAACCCTGTCTCCTGATAAGATGTTATCAATGACAATGCGTGCCCAGTGGGAGATGAAACTTCATCAGCAATTCCAATTTTGCCCTGGTCCTGTGATCTGTTTCTGCCCCCATTTACCTTGTATTATTCTATTGCCCTTGAAGCATGTGATCTCTGTGACCCACACCCAATCGTACACTCCTCCCCTTTTGAAATCCATAATAAAAGCTTGCTGGTTTTGCAGCTCAGGGGGCATCATGGAACCTGCTGACATGTGATGTCTATCCTGGGCACCCAGCTTTAAAATTCATCTCTTTTGTACTCTTTCCCTTTATTTCTCAGACCGGCCAACACTTAAGGAAAATAGAAAAGAACCTACATTAAAATATTGGGGACTGGTTCCCCCAATACTCATGAGGCTGAGGCAGGAGAATTGCTTGAACTTGGGAGGTGGAGATTGCAGTGAGCCAAGATCATGCCATTGCACTCTGCCCTCCAGCCTGGGTGACAAAGTAAAACTCCATCTAAAAAAAAAAAAAAAAGAAAAGAAAAGGATTATGAAGCATAGCACATGTACGTTAATATGATTTGAAAGTCTTATTTCATTACATGTTTTCCATCATATTGAATTTACATTATATCACAGTTAGCTGTTGTTTATCCTAATAAGAAAGATGTAGTGTAATTAAATCTCTGCCTCATATTTATAAAAACAGATATAACTTGGCACGTTAGATTAACTCCTATGAAATGACTAAGAATGACTAATACAGAGGACAGTTTACAGAGTAATTTCCCCAGGCACTTTTTACACATTCAATTTTTCACTTGCTTTGTGTGTGTGTGTGTGTGCATCCTTGCTGAATGTGACATACATACGGAGATAAAGATATTATTTCACGCTATCTTTCTCTTTCTCCACGTATATATACATACATATATATTTAATTTAAATCTTTGATTTCTAAGTAGATAGAAAATGTGCCATGCTTGTGGGTTAAGAAAATATACATGAGATATACTCAATTTTCAAACCTATTAGGCTCTTTCCCTTTTATCTTTGAGAATTTCATCTTTAAAAATAAGTTACTATATTCACAAAGTATATTTGAGACCTGGCTTTGTTATCTTTAAACACCATTTCAAGTAGAGCGTTGCTTATCATCTAATTCACCATCTAATAATTTTTTGAAAAGCACAATATGATTATGTAGTCATGAATTTTATATTTTACTTCTTGGAATGTTTTGGACTGTAGGGAGTTGTACAGCATTTAGTCATTATTTCTTTTATTCTAAAAATCAGGGAATGTTTTATTGCATGTAATAGTATACATAGTATAGTAACTGTTAAAACTACATGCTTATTGACTTGCATCCTTTATATAATCTGGATACAAGTCCTTTGTCAGATATATATATGTATATATATATTTATATAGTCCTTTGTCTCATCTATATATATATATATATAGTGAATATTTTGTCTTATTCTGGGCCTTGTTTTTTGTTTTGCTGAATACTAACTTTTGAAGAGTGAGTTGTTTTTTTTGTTTTTTTTTTTCGAGACAGAGTCTCGCTATCACCCAGGCTGGAGTGCAGTGGCGCGATCTCAGCTCACTGCAAGCTCCGTCTCCTGGCTTCATGCCATTCTCCTGCCTCAGCCTCCCGAGTAGCTGGGACTAGAGGCGACCACCACCACACTGGCTAATTTTTTCTATTTTTAGTAGAGACGGGGTTTCACCATGTTAGCCAGGATGGTCTCAATTTCCTGACCTCTTGATCCACCTGCCTCGGCCTCCCAAAGTGCTGGGATTACAGGCGTGAGCCACCACACCCGGCCGAAAAGTGAGTTTTTAATTTGCTCATCTTTCATGTATTATTTTTATAGCTCAATTTTTTGTGTCCTAAGAAATCTTTGCTACTTGGCACAAAGATTTTCTCCTATGTTCTCTTCTAAAAACTTTATAATTTTAGCTTTTCCATTTAAGTGTGTGATCAGTTTGAGTTAATTTTTTAGTATAATGTGAGGAAAGAGTCAATGTTCATTTTATTTTATGTGAAAATCCAATGCTCCCAGCACCATTTGTTAGAGAGACTTTCTTTCCTTTATTACATGTGATAATAGATAAAATAAAATACCGAAAAATCTACATGCTTTGGGAGAATACCTTAAGTTTTACAAAGTGTGTTCTTTACCCATGTGAAGTTATATCTTTGTCACACCACTTACCATAAATTCTTGGTTTTTTTACTTGTTTTAGCACTCTCAGTAGAGTGAGGTATGATACCAGCTAACCACAGAGAAAAAATTTAATGTCAGAATTGGGTAGAAAATAAGGAGAATGTTAAAGGTGGTAATTATCAACCATTGCATCAGTTTCTTTCATATGAATATCCACCAAGAAGCATATGACCTCAATAGATCAAATAGAAACCATAGATGACAACCAATAAATATTAATTTACTATACACTGTCTAGAGCATGTCCACAGACACAAGATATTCAAGGAACTGTCCTATGACTCATGAAGTGTTCATCATTATTTTATTTATGTCATCTGTTATATGAACAACACACCAGATTTCATCTCATTGGGTAGGCTTGATGTTTCTAACCTAACTTGTGTTCCATTTTGTTTTCTCATGCCACAGCTGAAGCTATGTATTTAACCTATTGACTTCTGCAATTGGAAGGATATCTCCACTGGCCATTCACTTACCTAGTACAAGCTATTAATTTATCAAGATCACCTATACATGAAAGTTCCATCTCATTTTAGAAAAACATTCACATATGTATTCCATTAATGATCCCAATAATCATAACGATTATATTACAGATAACCAAAAATTAATCAGTAGCAATACAACCGAAGTAGACCAGAAGTTGCCACATAAAACTTTGCCTTCTGCAAAAGCAAAAAAAAGAAAAAAAAAAGAGAGAGAGAGAGAGAAGGAATAACAACTACAAGAAATACTAAGAGAAAGTGGTGTTGGGAATAAAAGCAGAATTATACCATTTCTTTCTTGTTTGTTTATCTCTTCTTATTGATAAGTGGAATATTTAAGAAGCATGTTCAACAAACATTAGAGGTCATAGCATAGTATTAAAGAAATTGCTTTTTTTCTTTTATCCTAAAACCTCTTTTTCCCTAGTATTCCCTCCAGTGCTTGAATCTTTATTTACTATGGGACTCAACTTTTATGTTTAAATTATTGTACTGAGTTTTCTGCCTTATGTATCATATAAAAGCAGTAGTTGAAATATCTCTCATGTATTTTTTTAAAGAAGTATATATATTTGACTAAATATTATGTACAATACATCTCATTTACAGAGGAGAAAACTGAAGTTTAGAGAAACTGGTTTGCCCAAGAGAGTGACATAAGACATAAAGATGAGATTCAAACCCAGGCCTACGTGACTTGGTTTTCTATTTTCATCATTTGTGTTGGACTCTGTAAAGTGGTCCTTATTAATAGTGTCCTTTTCTGCAATTCAGTTATGAATACATTGAGAAATAAGAAATAGAAGACTGGGGTTAGCATATTAACTTAACCCCCCCAAAAAAGGCAAGGTAGGAAGAAGCAGATTACTGTGGGAACCATTGCATCTGCTAACTGAACCCTAGCATCAGGCTTACTGACCTGCACGGTCATGGGCACGCAGGACCACAGGAAGCCTCCCTTTACTAGCAAAGGCAGAGCTCTCCCCTAGAGAAGCAGATAAAACATTAAGTTATGGTAGGATACATAAAAGGTTTAGCTGAGATAAGCCGCTCCTCAGGGCAGAGTGTGCCAGGGAAAGCCACGGGGGTGCATACAAAAATCTGTCTTCATTGAAATCAGTAATAAGAAAAAGCAATCCCAGCTAATGCTTTACTCTAGTGAGTTTGACATAAAAGAAAACTATTTCTTATTGAAGAAAAAATATTTGTTCCTAAAAACTCTGTGAAATCATATATTCTATGAAAGTAATATTCTTAACTCTAAAGATCTTAAATTTCTTGAACTATGTTTCTCACATAAATCTTATATAGGGAAAAATCAAATATCCCATTCTCTGAAAATACATAAATAAAAATAATAAAAAGAAAATGAACCAAATTAAGTATTTAGAGAACTGTGACATTTTTATCAGCTATGTATTACATTTTTATATTTGTTTAGGTAAAATAAATTACTTTTTTAAAATCTTAAAAACCTTACAATTAATGAACCCTATATTTCTCAGAGTAAATGTAAATTTCTTCTTATGTGAAAATTATTTCAAAAGAAATGTATATAAATATTAAGAAGTTCAAATGAATCTAAGACTATGTTTATTTCAATATTGCTATTAAAATTTCTTTTCTTACTTCAGTGCCTTTGATTCTGTTATATACTGAAAACTATGCAGGATGTCAATGAAATAGGACTTCATGAAGGAGTGGGTGGTCATCATCGAACCCTTGCCTTATACTGCCTATCTTTTGGGCTTCCATATCATGCAGGAATACCTCAAAAAATGTAATTACATTTTCCCAATTTTTAAAGATATCTAAGATTTTATAATGTAGTAATTACTTGATTTGAATTCTAACCTCTTTGTATTGTAGTTTGATCCAATTTAACCAAAGGTCTGTCTTCATATAATTAGCAATGTCTCTGCCACAGAAGTCATACTATATCTTTGATCATGAAGGCCACAGTCATTCCATAGAGACTGATTCTGATAAATATCAATTGACTTTATATAACCAGTAATGTATATTATCATTTAATTGGAACACATTTTCATGGCTTTTTAAATTAATATTGTGTTAACTATCAGTTGTACTCAATTTCTCTATATCTACTGTCCTCAGTGCCAAAATTCGACAAAAACACATTAAAATATGCAATAAAATAAGTTCATTATATTTGGTAATAAGGGCACAGTTCTGTCAAGCCCATAGTTATTAGTGAATAATAAAATGGAAAATGGTTTCCTTTCTCTCACCTAATTTCAATGCTTATACTATGTAGGAAGCAAACATAATAAAACACTATCAATAAACAGCTTAAAATTATGCTTTCATAAATTTCTTTCGGCCGGGCGCGGTGGCTCAAGCCTGTAATCCCAGCACTTTGGGAGGCCGAGACGGGCGGATCACGAGGTCAGAAGATCGAGACCATCCTGGCTAACACGGTGAAACCCCGTCTCTACTAAAAAATACAAAAAACTAGCCGGGCGAGGTGGCGGGCGCCTGTAGTCCCAGCTGCTCGGGAGGCTGAGGCAGGAGAATGGTGTGAACCCGGGAGGCGGAGCTTGCAGTGAGCCGAGATCCGGCCACTGCACTCCAGCCTGGGCGGCAGAGCGAGACTCCGCCTCAAAAAAATAAATAAATAAATGAATAAATAAATAAATAAATAAATAAATTTCTTTCATGAATAATATATATCAGGGTTTCTTTTAGTGACAAATGGCCAATTGATTTGAATTAAAATGACATAATCTTAAGGTCTGTGAGGCAGAAAAGGCTAGATTCTTCTGGAAAACT
Organism: Theropithecus gelada; assembly: GCF_003255815.1. Taxonomy (NCBI): domain Eukaryota; kingdom Metazoa; phylum Chordata; class Mammalia; order Primates; family Cercopithecidae; genus Theropithecus; species Theropithecus gelada. The sequence goes on along the minus strand of NC_037683.1, from coordinate 51,933,929 downwards.
GAAGATGAATGGTTAGGTCAATCATCTTAGCCAGGAATGAAAATAACTGTTCTGAGAAATTTAATGAACACTAAATTCAGATAATATTAACATATGTTTGAACTGCCTTTATCATATAAAGATTTGCATATCATCAGGAAACATAGGAACTAACCTGAATAGTTCTTTCAACTTCCAAACTGAAATATGACTAGATTATCTGACAATTCTAAATAATAATGGTGCTATCTGGTATTATATCTGGTATTATAGCATCTATATTTTTACCTATTAATTATTTTTACCATCTGTGGAATATTTCATATATGCGGGTAAGAATAGATTAAAAAAACCGTAGACAAAAAATATATATCACAGTGTTAAAAAAACTGAACACTAAGGCACAACTTTTAACATTTTTATTTAAAGGAGGAAAAAGGATAGTGTAAGCCACCTGTTCACTCTCCCCAGTCTCACCTTTCTTTCCCCTAGCAGCAGTGTTGTTTCTGTGCACATTTACTATGTATTTATGTATTCTCAAATATTAAATAAAAATTGTTTTACAGTATTTACATTTTAGACAAATGGCATTATATAGTGTTTTATACATAAATTGCTTTACGAATAGCATAATATTTTGAGATTTATCTGTTGGTAGATAGTTGCTATAATTCATTAACTTAAAATGATGCATTTTTCCACAAAAATAACATTTTAAAAATATTTCTAGTTTCTTGTTAGTATGTTGAGATTATTCCCATTATTTTTTTAAATGCTTCAATACGTATTTTGTAAATTTACAAATTCATCTTTCATTTCTGTGATATGCCAGACATAGTCATGATGTCTTTTAGATTTTATATATTGCTGGACAGGGGTTTGCTAATATTTCGTTGAGAATTTTTGCATCTGGGTTTATAAATACTATTTGCCTGTAATTTTCTTCTTTCCGATTTTGGTATCAAGATTATGCTGTTCTCAGGAAACTAGTAGTAACTTTTTTTCCTTTTGGTCTATTCCCAAGAGGACTTTGTGTAAGACTGTCATTATTTCTTCCTTAAATGTTAGCAGATAGCCTGACATTTTCTATTTTTATGAGATTTTTATTTACACTCTCAATGAATCTATTTATTCCTTATACTTGTGACATATTTTTCTATTTTATTTTATTATTTATTTATTTATTTATTTTTTTTGTTACCCAGGCTGGAGTGCAATAGCGTGATTTTGGCTCACTGCAACCTACACATCCCTACACATTCCAGATTCAAGTGATTCTCCTGCTTCAGCCTCCTGAGTAGCTGGGACTACAGGTGCACGCCACCACGTCTGGCTAATTTTTGTATTTTTAATAGAGACAGGGTTTCATCATGTTGGCGAGGATGGTCTCAAATTCCTGACCTCGTGATCCACCTGCCTCAGCCTCCCAAAGTGCTGGGATTACAGGCATGAGCCACCATGCCAGGCCACTATTTTATTTTTTAATATTGCATTTGATTTTAAATTGACAGATAAAATTACATGTACATTTAAAAGTATGTATGTATATTGTGGGATGACTATACCTAATTAACATGTAATATTTTTATTACAATATTTAATTATGAATATTGCTATTGAAATAATGTGAAACAATTTATAATTTTGATTCATTCTTGTTTACATTTACATTATTTACATTTTTCTAGAAATTCATACATTTTATTTAAATCTTCCAGTTAATGGGAGAAAGTTATTTTATTCTTTTATGTGCTTTTGAATCACTCCAGAATCTAAAGTACTGTTCCCTATTATATTCCTGAAATGGGTTATTTGTACCTTTTCTTTCCTTTTTTCTTCCTTAATAAGTCTCCACAAACTGCTGCTAATTTTTATAGTTTTAGCAAAGACCTGATTCTGCTTTATTAATTTTTAAAATTGTAGTTTATATTCTATTTTATTGAGTTTAATTTTCCATTTAATATTGTTTCGATAATTTTTTTGGATTAATCTGCATTTTTTTCAAATTTTATTTCCTAAATCCTTGGCTACTTTCAGTCTTTCTTCTTTCCTTGAATGTGCATTTAAGACTAAAAATTTTCCTGGAGGCAAAATTCAACTGCAGCATATTTATTTTGACATGTTTTAGTTTGATTATACAGTAGCCCCTCCTTCTCCATGGGAGATACATTCCAAGAGATCCTGTTGATGGCTGAAACCATGGATAGTACCAAATCTTACGTAGACTATGTCTTTTCCTCTATATATACCGATGATGAAGTTTAATTTATCAATTAGGCACAGTAAGAGATTAACAACAATAATCATAAAATAGAACAATAATAACAATATACTGTAATAAAAGTTATGTGAATTTGCTTTCTCTCTCTCAAAATATCTTATTGTAGAGTATCTTCTTCTAATGATGCTGTGAGATGATGAAGTGTTCTTGTGATGAGATGAAGTGAGGTGAACAACATATTCATTGTGACCTAGGCTTAGGCTACTATTGACCTTCTGCCAATATGCCAGAAGGAGGATTATCTAATTTGGGTGATCCTGGATTACCTAGCCATGACCATGCTGATGGTTGGATGTTGAGAGCAGATGATGTGGATGACTAAGGGGTGGGTAGCTTTGACAATGTGGACATGCTGAACAAACGGATGATTTACAATCATGACAGGATGAAGCCGGATGGTGCAAAATTTCATTATGCTACTCAGAATGGTGCACAGTTGAAAACTTGTAAGTTGTTTATGTCTAAAATTTTCAATGTAGTAATATTTTCGACCCATGGTTGACTGCAGGTAACTGAAATTGCAGAAAGTGAAAAGTCAGACAAGGTGGACTACTATACTGTATTTCTGTTTAAAATATTTTCTGATATGCATTGTTGTTATCTTGGACATGTGTGTTATTTACAAAAGTGCTATTATTATTATTATTTTCTTTTTTTGAGATGGAGTCTCTGTCGCCCAGGCTGGAGTGCAGTGGGTGATCTCAGCTCACTGCAACCTCTGCCTCCCAGGTTCAAGCGATTCTCCTGCCTCAGCCTCCCAAGTAGCTGGGACTACAGGCGCCTGCCACCACACCCAGCTAATTTTTGTATTTTTGGTAGAGACGGGGTTTCACCATGTTCGCCAGGATGGTCTTGATCTCTTGACCTCAGGTGATCCACCTGCCTCAGCCTCCCAAACGAATGTATTATTTAATTTCAAAAATATGATATTTTTCTAATTATCTGATTATTTTCTTAAATCCATAGGTCTGCAGTTTTCTTATACATATTCTGCATGACTTAATTTATATTTGCTGATGTTCCAGCATATGATCAATTTTCATAAAAATTGCACTTAAAAATTATGCATGTTCTCTAATTTGAAGATATAGTAGCCTCTACATATCAACTAGAACAAATTTGTAATTTGCGGTCTTCAAATCTTACACTTAGTGGTTTTTTCTTTTCCTTTACTACTCTGTTACTGACAGAGGTGTGTTAAAAACTTTAATTATCATTCTTGATTTTCTTATTTATTTTGACTTCTCTGGATTTTTGCTTTATGTATTTAAATGCAATATGACTATTCTATCCATTACAGTAACCACTTGCCACATGTGTCTACCAAAATTAAAATTCAGGCCTCATTCACAATAATCAGATTTCAGATGCTCAATAGCTACATATTGGAAAGTGGCTTTTATATCAGACAGTGCAGATATAGAACATTTCTATGTTTCCAGAAAATTAAGTGGGTCAGTACTGCTATGGAATTACATTTATAAAAATTTAGACTTCTTATATCTTCCCAAAAAATTAAGAAAAAAAATCATTGTCAATTGCCTGTCTGTATGTAGAAATCCTTCTTTCTTTAAATTCTGTTTTCTAACATAGGGTAATGACACAAAATTTATTTTGGATAGTTTTTGTATGTTAGATTTTGTTCCATTTCTTAATTTTTATTCTTTGTGTGTGCTTACCATTCAAATTTGCTTGTTTAGACAGAAAATAGTGAACTGAAGTGATTCTAAACAAATTTATGTTAATAGTAATATACTTGGGTTCAAATCTGACATTTGATTATGTGCTTTCTACTCTATGTTTATTTTCCCCTAATTTCTTTTCTTATTTTTAGATTTTCTATTTTTCGTCACTCCATGTGTGTCTTGAATACATATACAGTTTATTATTACTATTTTTGCAATGATTTAGAACATACACATTTCAGAACATATATACTTTGGTATTGTTACTACTTTTGTAATGTTTACCTTCCAAACTACAACCTGCATCCTTAAATTAGCTAAGGATAGTAAACATCTGGTCCTCTCAACAGATAAGAAAAGAGCCTAGAACACTTCAATTCCATTTTAACCTCTGAACTTATACAATATTATTCTTATGATATGTGTATACATACAAACACATATAAAATATATTTATGTACACATTTGAAACTTCACAAACTATTTTATTTATATGATTTTTTTTAAAGTATCACTACACAGGTATCTTTGTTTCTATTAATTCCTTAATTTCCTCTATATTTTTTTATTCCAGAATTAATTAGGAAATTTACCTTCCTGACTAAAGTACATTCCTTAGATTTTCTTTCATGTATATCTTTTAGTGGGAAACTTCATTTTTGTTAGTCTGAATTTTGCCTTAATTCTTGAAATTTAAAAAAATTGTTAAAAAATGTTTTGCTGAATTTAGAGTTCTACAAAACAATTAGAGTGAAGATATCATTGTGTTGTCTTTTCTTTGCGTCTTGAACAGAGGAGTCCTCTGTTGTGTCATTGGCACTCCTTTAATGGCAATTTGTCTTTTTTTTCCCCTGCTGGCTCCATTTTGAATTTTCTTCTTATTTAGGCTTTTCTCTAGTTTACTTCTGATATGTTTTTCTATTGACATTTATTTTCATTTATCATTTTAAGAGCTTGTCAGAATTACTAAATCTTTGATTGAGATATTCCAATATTCTGCTCCTTTCTGTATCTCTCCTTCTCTGGCAAGCTCATGTTAGACTTTTGTTACTGAGCCAAATTGGGTTCATTTGCCTGTGCATAACAAAAAGCCAGATGCCGAAACACAGGATTTTTGCAGTGAGAATAGTTTCTTGCAAGTTGACTGGTAATAAGACAGACAAAAAAGCTCAAATCTGTCTCCCCAAGATGGGGACTAGGTTAGGTTTTATAAGCACAGAATAATGGTTGTGATCTGATTAGATATTTCAATGAGATGATTTCTAGAGGCGTGATATAACTGAATCCTGCATGGGCTGATGGCAGAGTATAATCTGATTGGATCCTGCTTCCTGCCATGTGATGTCTACTTCTTAATTCAGCCCCTCATTCCAAGCACTTAGGTTCCCCATGTGGTTGCATACTTTGTTTATCTGGGTGTGCTCAGGTTATGTGACTTGAGCGTCCATGACAACTGAAACAATCATGTTACACAAACCAGATTAGTCTGGTGCAGTTACAAGCCCACCCACCCCCCACCTTTTAATATCCATTCCTCAATCTTGAGGAAAAATGGGCAATACTCACTCTAGCTACTTCCTGTTGATTTGGGGCTAATTCCTTTTGGTTTGCTTAGGGGAATAAAATTGTTTAGCACTTTGCTGCACTTGTTCCCTGATATCAAGGTAATGTTTCAGATGGAGTTGTTTTGACTTGTTTGTAGGGAAAGACATAGGGAGTTAATAACTTAAACATTATTTTTTCAAGAGAACAGAGGGAACACTTCGGTTTTCTAGCAAAAGATCCCATCCAAATTCCCAATCAAATCTGCTTATGCAAATGAAGGACTGAAAGTTGAATTTAACTTAGTTCTGATTGGTCTATGCAGCAGTACCCCGTCTGGCTGACGCAGGTAAGCTTTAATTGACTCCTTTAGGTGAGTCCTGAAGGTCCCAAAGATAAACAGTGTGGGCTTTTGGCAACTCAGAGCATATGTGGAACCTCGAGTTAGCTAATGGCTGCTTTGCTCTATTTTAAATTTAGGTCTAGTTAGCCACTCAGAATCTATCTTGAAGAGTTGGTTCAAACCTGTCCCCAGACAGCACTGCATTTCATTATGGCACCAGTAACTTTCTCTGGGCACCAGCAACGTGCTTTAAGTCCGTCTAGTCCCACACATGGATCCTAGTAGCAGGTCAGTGGCCAACTGAGCAACTAAAGCCATTTACTATACTTACGAGAGGCACTCAGGTGCCTATTAGATTTGAATCAGTTCCTCAGTCACTGTGAAAGGCTTTAACCCAACTTGAAAATGTGGCTTCCCTGGGCCACATTGGAAGAATAATTGTCTTAGGCCACACATAACACACACAAATGATAGCTGATGAGCTTAACAACAACAACAACAACAACAACAACAACAACAACAACAAAGGTCTGTGCATAAATCTCATGTTTTAAGAAAGTTTACAAATTTGTGTTGGGCAGCATTCAAAGCCTTCCTGGGCTACATGTGGCCACGGACCACTAGTTGGACAAGCTTTATGTAAACTATAACTAGTATATTCTGGTTTTCTTGAGAGGTGGGGAGCCAAATAAAATCTTGCTGCCATACTTCAAAGGGACCACTCAGTAATGGGAAGTGGCCCTTGGATGAATGTAATGTTTTTTCAGTATTGTATTATGGACAACTTCCATATAGTTGGTATACCCAGTGGACACTGATGGTAGAGGGGCCCTGAGAATTTTGCTTTTCCCCTTGGGCCATTTTATCAGTGTTTCAGCAGGTAACCTCATAGTTTGGTAGGTGGCTTTTGATGTGAATCGAGGAGAGCCTCAACAGCGTATGGAACACAGTGAAAGGTGACCTCGTGCCTATCTTCTCTATGGTCTTACAAAGGAAGAGATAGCTTCAACTGCTTGCAAACAAGAAGGAAGTCCCTGAGCAATAGATCTAACTTCTGACCATAATATCTCATGGGTCTAGTTTATCCCCAGTTTTAATATTTAATTTCCATAGTTGGTTAGATTTAGAAAGGAGAAATCCCTTGAATGTCTGTGGAGCATCCCTATCCTAGAATGGAAGAAGAGGGTCAGGAAACATCATCGGGATTTAGTTGTAGCCAAACACTGAAGAAAATGAGGAGAATTCAGGATCTAGTTCAATCAGGCATATAATTGAAAACTATGCATGGAGTTACAAACTAATAATAGGTATACTTTTGTTTTCCTTAGAAGCATAACTTTTTCTCTCCTCATTGATCATATAGGAAATCTCAGATTTTAGAACCTCTTGAGGCTAGGAAGTCAAGCTTCTGCTATTACTTGTTTTCTTTTCTTCTGGGACAACTATAATTTTAAAATGGAGTCTCACAATCTACCCTCAGGTTTCTTAACTATTTGTTCGTATTTGTTTTTAAATTGCTTCTTTTTCCTCTTTGTTGCATTCTGTGTAAGTTCTTCAATGCTAAATTCTTATTCATTGTTCTATTTTCAACTGTGTTAACTTTAGAATTTTTCTCACATATTGTATTTTTAATAACTTCTTCCTTTTAAAGATTTCTTGTTTCATATATGCCTTTTCTTTTTTCATTTTTTCTTTAAAAATTATTTTTTTAAAAAAATCATTTTAAAAAATCATTTTTCTTTAAAAATTACTTTTTTTAAAAAACAGGAATTAATGTACCTATATTTCTTTTTGAATATTATTATAAAATTAAAGCATCTGTAAGAATCTCTTATAAAATTCTAGTATAAAGTTTTTATTATAAATACAAATTTTGATGTTGTTGGCTATCTTTGCACTAGACTATTTTAAAATGTTTTATCATGAGTGAGTGCTTACAAGTTTTGGAGTTTGGAGATTGGTTTTTTCCCCCACCATCCTGAGATCACTTCTTTCTAACAATACTTCAGTTGCCTCTACTCATCCTTACAGGACCACAATAAAAAACCAAGTCCTCAATGAAGTTTAGATTTTCTATCCTTTGATTATATTAGGAATATTACAAATTCAGACATAGAGGTAGTTAGTAATTTGGCTCAACTCCCTTTTGGAGACTTTGTTTATCCACTCACCTCCCTATATTTGAAGCTCTCTAGAATTTATAGATACAGCAAGTGATTGATATCATATATTTAATATTACTTTATTTTTTGTCTCTATTCAAAAGCTTATGGAGTAGGAGTGTCCAGTTAGCATCGCCTGGCTTCATTTTGTTAGTACAGTTCAGAATTATTTATTTTACGTGAAGCAATTTAGCAGCATTTACCCTGCAGGAGCTGAACTCCTGGCCAACACTGCCTTCTTTTGGGCCTAGTGCTCAGTAAGCCTGCAGCTTCAGTCTGGCTCATTACTCTGTTTTTATTCTATTTCTGGTACACAGAGATTTTTATCTTGTATTTGAGCCCAGCAGTGCCTTTTGGATTTTCCTTTTTAATATTTTATCAATCATTATTATGTGTTTAGAACAGAGAGGGTGATCAAAGCATGAACTCCTTACTCCAACTTGACCTGAATGCCAGTAGCATTGATTTTTCACAAAACTGTGTAACTACTCTATGGAATATTAGACCTACCAATCCTTCCTGCAGATATATTGACCACAGACATAAAGGTACAATTATAAATTATGCAGCATACAGAGAAGATAGGAAAAACATAATGCCTCTATCAATGAAAATATTTTATGTGATATTGAGTTTGATTTTTCCATAGTATTCAACTTAATGGACAGGTGCAACTGAGCTATACTAGTCTACCTGTAGACTTTGAGAGGCACTGCTTTTATTTTTCATAAATAGGTATTTCAAAGCATATCTCTTTGAATTCTGGTACTACTACAACATATTTTCTCCACTACCATTTCTTAAGTAAAAAACATCTCATCATCTGATATTTTTGATCCTGAATATGATGCCTCTATTTAATAATTGAAAGGTATGGCTCAAGGCACAAAACCTTAGGTCTACAAAAAAGGTTAGGAGACTTTTTTTCCTTTTTCACTGCTCTTTGAAGTTTTTCTTCATGTATTATTCTTTGCTTTGCAATGTTTGGCAGATTCGCATTGGTGAACACAAGTTAAAACAGAACTATTTTGACAAAACTGAGTAATATTGTTGCAATATTGGCTTTTCCCTTTAAGAAAATGTTTGTTGTTGACTCTTCCGTAAGTTTGGAGATAATTTTTTTCATGCCTTAGAATTTATATTGAGCTATAGTTGATTAACTTCCCTACCTTCACAGACACAGTGGGCTATATATGTGTATTTTGTGTCTGAGAGCATTAACAAATACAGTGCTATTGTATCTTATGTCATTGTGACGCTGAGTCTCTAAGAAGGTTTTGAGATTTAACATATTATCAGAAATCAGTTATCACAGCTTTGCAATGGAGACCTAAAAGACTGATTTAACTCTACATTTGGATTGAATTTTAAAGCTATGACTAAAAAGGTAAGACACGAGGAATCAAGAATAAAACTCTAAGAGAAACCTAAACTTCACACGATTTCATGTTAAGCTAATTAATCAGACCTGACTTCAGACCATATTAGCTGATTAATCAGATGACTGGCTATGAAATCTTAATATGAAGTCTCATGAGGTTTAGGTTTATCTTAGAGTTTCATTCAACATTGAAGAGTTTTCTCCAATTTTCAACCTGTTGTTGTAAGAGATCACTGAAATAAGGAAATAAATCATATATACTCTATGATAAAATGTATTTAGCCAAACCTTATTAATGGGAAACGGGGAAAAACAACATTCACTTATTGCATGAGTGCTATGATACTCAAAGATGCATCTAGGAGTTAGAGGGCAGTTTATTTCTAAACACTTTTCTAAATATGGACAAACAGTAAAATAATAAATAATAAAATCAGATTTTTAAAATGTAAGGCTACATAACAAACAAACAAACGTCAATTCAGGATAACCTTACTACAAACAATGTATGCAGGATTATCTTATTCAAATGATATAGCTAAAATATAAAACTGTTTTGAGTATTATTATAGCAAAAGCAAATAAGGAAACACTATGTTGTTATGCGACTTACAGGGTTGACATGAAAAACAAACTAAGTACTCCCTGCTACTGACATCCAAGAACATTTATTGCATAAATGTTTATGAATACTTTTTGATGAAGTAAATGGCAATAGAAAAGTATCCCTTGTTGGGAAATGATTTTTTGTAAGTGACTAAAATAACAATTTTACATTCACAGCTTTCAAATCAGCTGCATAATCTTAATCTATCTAGATAAAGGGTTGTAAATTTACTTCTTACTTCAGATATATGCCATCAATGATTGTTAACAAACTGAATTGGGAGGAAATAAAACATTGGAATATCTGAGGTGATATTGATTTTAATCCTTCCTTTAGTGAGGTATCCCTTCTCGTAGGGAAGAATCATAGGCATCTTGAGATCTGCCACTTCTCTGTTTGGAAGTGGGCTAAGAAAATGTCTGTGAACATGGACAAGATTTTCCTCATGAATGCCACTGGAGTATTTTCTAATACATAGACACACAGTTTTTCAAGGCTGTAAATACTATGATGCAAATCATTTTAGGCTAAATAATTTTCAATTTAGAAAATACTAACCAACTAACAATTACAGTTAATTTTAACAATGCAACTTCATGGTAAATTTTCTAAGACAAATTAATTATCTCCATATAACTGGATGATTTCATCAGATGTATTAATTTTTAACTGCAGTTGTAACTAATTACCATAAGTACAGTACCTTGGAACAACACCCATTTATTATCTCACACTTGCGTGGGTCTGAAGGCCAGGCACAGAGTGACTCAGCTCTCTCTTCTTCTCAGTCAAGGTGTTGACTGGGCTCAATTCTCATCTAGCAGATTTGGGGAAGGTGCAAACCCATTCAAGTTGTTGGGCAAATTCAGTTCCCTGTGGTTGCAGAATTGAGGTCCCCATTTCCTTGTCATCTGTTAGCCAGGAATGGGTCTCTAGTCCTAAAGAACACTCTTTCCTTCTCATGCTTTCCATGTGGCTCCCTTCAGCAACACCAGATCAGTTATCTGTTACTTCAATTCTAACTTCTTCCACTGTATCTCTCTAAATTTAACCAGAGAAGGTTTTCTACTTTTAAGGGATCATGTGCTTAATTTGGGGTCATTCTACATCATCTAAGATAGTCTCCCTAGTTTACTCCACAGTGTCAGTTACAGTATTAAATCCAATGTGCCATGTAAAATAACACACTCACATGTTTGAAGGAAAAGGGCATGAACATGTATTTGTGAAATGTGCTGTCTATCATATCTGTTTTTTTCTTTGAAATTTCATGCTGAAGAAATTAAATATTTAAGCAATTTACAAAAGTTTTGGATTTTTATTGTATAAAGTCAACCCGTGTATAACAGTTCAATATTCCTCAATTAGTCCACTCCTAATTCTTGAAGAAAAAAATGTGACCAGTTTATAGAATGATATACATCCACAAGTCTTTTTAATAAGGGATATCTATGCCTAGAAATATAAATTTAGAAGAAAGCTGCCTGAATTCAGTTTATTGATGTAAGAAAATATATTATCCCACTTTTTTCTATCACATGTTCAGTAATGCATAAATAGGAAGATATTCACTATATAAAATGAAGACTAACGGTCCCATTCCATATATACAATATAATACCAATTCATATATGCATATATTCTTGTTGAAACACTGTATTAATATTTTTCCTAATGTCTACTCTTGTCTATTTTCTGTATCTGGTAAAACATTGAAGGAACATTACTTTCTTCATTTTTCTTTTTCTTTTTTTTTTTTGGAGACGGAGTCTCACTCTGTCACCCAGGCTGGAGTGCAGTGGCCGGATCTCAGCTCACTGCAAGCTCTGCCTCCCGGGTTTACGCCATTCTCCTGCCTCAGCCTCCCGAGTAGCTGGGACTACAGGCACCCGCCAGCTCGCCCGGCTAGTTTTTTGTATTTTTTAGTAGAGATGGGGTTTCACTGTATTAGCCAGGATGGTCTCGATCTCCTGACCTCGTGATCCGCCCGTCTTGGCCTCCCAAAGTGCTGAGATTACAGGCTTGAGCCACCATGCCCGGCCTACTTCCTTCATTTTTCAGTGTATCTAAATACATATGTCATTTTTTCCTTCTCCTACTGTATGGGAATACAGGTGCATTAGAATAAGTAAGCAACCTAGAAATGCATGAAGAAAAATATAATAACCTTCACCTAACTGAATCCAATTCTCCTCTCTGAGATAAAGAAAGCTATCTGTTTAATGTATGCCTTTATAGTGCTTTCCTATACACACAAAATATCCTCCTCTATATACTTGTGTGTGTGTAAGTATAGTTTACTTTATTGAAATATTCCTATAATTATAAAAATTCAGGTTAACATTTTGCTGCTACAAAAACATTTAAATAAGCTCCTTTTATGTATTTATATATAATATTCTTATTTTTATAGCCTATATTTTGGTGAGTGTAACCAAGACTTAAATGTTAATAACGTTCAAAATTTGAAATGACAGATAATATTCAGAGTATTGTCCCTGAACACTGTAGCCATTGACTTCCCCTAAACAAGGCATAAGGTTAATCAAAGTTCTGCTAAAACAAGGTTTTATCAAAATTTTTATATTTGTGTTTGTAGATGGAGATATTACTTAATCAGGGTCAATAAGTGACCTAAACAGGATCTTTTCCTAGATACGTTAGATTAAGGAATTATTTTCTCAGCTATTGAAAAGCCTTGCATATATGATTCTGGATCCACTAGAAAACATTTTTCATAACCCTGAGAATAATGATAACATAAATTAAGCATTAATAGAATATGCAGTTTGAGTAGATGGATCAGGACATTATAAAAAGAAAAGTCTATCCTTAAAACTTCTCAATTACTTTACACTCCCACCAACAGTGTAAAAATGTTCTTATTTCTCCACATCTTCTCCAGCATCTGTTGTTTCCTGCCTTTTTAATGATTGCCATTCTAACTGTCATTAGATGGTATCTCATTGTGGTTTTGATCTGCATTTCTCTAATAATCAATGATGATGAGCTTTTCTTCATGCTTGTTGACCACATAAATGTCTTCTTATGAAAAGTGTCTGTTCACATCCTTCGCCCACTTTTTGATGGGGTTGTTTGTTTCTTTCTTGTAAATTTGTTTAAGTTCCTTGTAGATTTTGGATATTAGCCCTTCGTCAGATGGATAGATTGCAAAAATTTTCTCCTGTTCTGTAGGTTCCCTGTTCACTCTGATGATAGTCTGTTTTGCTGAGCAGAAGGTCTTTAGTTTAATTAGATCTCATTTGCCAATTTTGGCTTTTGTTGGAATTGCCTTTGATGTTTTAGTTGTGAAGTCTTTGCCCATGCCTATGTCCTGAATGGTATTACCTAGGTTTTCTTCTAGGGTTTTTATGGTTTTAGGTCTTACGTTTAAATCTTTAATCCATCTTGAGTTAATTTTTGTATAATGTATAAGGAAGGGGTCCAGTTTCAGTTTCTGCATATGGCTAGCCAGTTTTCCCAACACCATTTATTAAATAGGGAATCCTTTCCCCATTGCTTTTTTTTTTCAGGTTTGTTAAAGATCAGATGGTTGTAGATGTGTGGTGTTATTTCTGAGGCTTCTGTTCTGTTCCACTGCTCCACTTGATCTTAGCCAAAAGGCCAAGAAGCGATGTTCTATGTATCTGTTTGGTACCAGTACCATACTGTTTTGGTCACTCTAGTCTTGTTGTACTGTAGATCTCTTTAACTTATTCATTTGCATAACTCAAATTTCATACCTCTTAGGTCTCAAACTTTCCAAACTAAATGTGGGGTTGTGTCATCCTCTGTCAGATAAGACACAGAAAGAAAGATACTTCCAAATGACCTTCATTTTTCAGTGGTTAAGGTTGGATGAGATGAACAATATCTGATGGATAAGTAGTAGGCAATGAGCTATTTCAGAGTCTTGGGAATTTTATAACACTTTGTTAGAAGTAATGAGAGAACTTCTTTGCTTAAATACGTGTGTGTGTGTGTGTGTGTGTGTGTGTGTGTGTGTGTGTGTGTGTGTGTGTTTTCTGAATCTAAGCTGATCCAGAACAAGAGACAAGGATTATACTCTGAAAGAAAACTTTTAAATACACAGGCGGAGGAGAAGCGAAGAGACTGAATGTTGTATAGTCCCAACGGTGTTTTTTTTGAAGTTCTTGGAACTGGTGATGCATGATCTGGCTCTATTTTACATATAAGTGAATTATAAGGACAGAATTTCTTTTATTCATTTTATCATTTAGTTATATCATCTTCAGCTGAAAAATTTCAGTGGCCATTCTTCACGTGTGTTGGAATAAAAATAAGCTAGGTGGGGTTTGTTTACTATTAAGTAAAATTACTTAAAATGTCAATGCATAGCTTCATATTATTAAACTAATCACTCATTTTTAAGACACAATTATTTATCTCTTTAATATTCCATTGAATAATTAGATATATTTCTGTAAAAATATTCAATTTATATATTTGACTCTTAATTTTAAATGTTTGTTTATATACATCATTTTAATAAGGGCCGTGTGTTTTCACACTGCTATAAAGAACTGCCTGAGACTAGGTAATTTATAAAGAAAAAAAAGTCAATTTACAAAGGAAAAAGATTTAGTTAACTCACATTTCATCATGACTGGGAGCCACACGGAAAGCATGAGAAGGAAAGAGAGTGTTCCTTAGGAGTAGAGATTCATTCCTGGCTAACAGATGACAGGGAAGTGGGGACCTCAATGGCTGGGAAAGTCTCATGAAACTTACAATTATGGCAGAAGGCTAAGGGGAAGCAAGGCACCTCCTTCACAAGGAAGCAGGAAGGAGAAAGACACAGGAGAAACTACCACACCATCAGATCTCAGGAGAACTTACTATTATGAGAATAGCATGGGGAAAACCACCCACGTGATTCGATCACCTCTACCTGGTCTATTCCTTGACATGGGGGGATTATGGGGATTACGGGGATTACAATTCAAGATGCAATTTTGGGTGGAGACACTGCCAAACCCTATTAGGCTGAAACAGAATTTGGAAAGCCATAATATTTTTGAAAAAGTAAATTATAATTAAAAAGTTAAAAATATAAGTAAAAAGCTAAAAATTAAAATTTTAGAGTAAATTTAAGATAGAGTTTAACTTTAAATTTAAACAGAATGAAAATGATAAATAATTTGAAATATGACTGTTAAAAATCAAGTCAAACATATTTCCATTTTAAATTATTTATCATTTACTAAGTACCTCCTATGAGTCAGGCAATGTAGTGGGCTCTGTTATATTCACTTTGTTTGTCTTCTCAACTTTAATTCCCTTTTTTCCTCTAACATTTTCTATCTTTCTTTTTGACTTTATATTTTAATATGTTATGACAGCAAATCATATGTATGTCTTTTAACTCTCTCCTAAGTTAAACTGAGATGGGAAATGTATGTTTTAATAAGATAGCACTGTTTTATTCACTGCTTCTATGAGTTCAAGTGTTTTAGATTCCACAAATGAGTGACAGCATGTGGTATTTGTCTTTCTATTTTTGGCTTATTTGACTTAACACAGTGTCTTCCAGGTTCATTCATGTTGTTGCAAAATGACAGAATGATATCATTATTTATGGCTCAGTATATTCCATTGTATGCATAGACTCCGTTTTCTTTATCCACTTATCTGTTGTTGGACACTTAAATTGATTCCCTATCTTAACGATTATTTATAGTGTTGCAAGAAACATTCTCTTTTTCTTAATGGTTTATAGAATTTCTATGTACATTTGGAAATCTCAAGTTTGATTGTTTGTATGTGTTGCAAACCTCTTCTTCTAATTTATAAATGTATGACCCTGGGATTAGTGAGAGTAGCTTTGTTCCTTAGTATGAGTGCGTGTTTATTAAATGGGCACAGACACACACATGCATACATACGTATAAGGAACAAAATTGGCTCATCCCAAACTTATTACGTCTGTTTTATTAATCTAATAGTGGTTAATTAGTGGCTCATCAAGTCTAAAATTATTAACAACCAGGTGTCTTGGTGGAGAAGAAAACAAATCTATCCAATGTCTCTAAGGACAACATATTACAAATAAATTTCTTCCTTGTGAATATATTGAATGGCTAGTCATTAAAGATATATTCTCTCACTGTGGTAGAAATTTAGGAGTCTAAAATTATATCATGGCTATTTTTATGGCTAAAATATGTTTAATGGTAACTTAGCTTTCCTCATTTATAAAATTAGGAATTGGATTCAGAAATGATTAAGGCTTCTTATCAGATTAAATAGCCTAATATTTGACAACTCCATAAATCTAATGACAGCATAGCTAAAATTTACTTTTATCAGGAACCTTTTCATGTGGGGAGGTAGAGAGCCTAAAGCATATATAAGGTTAATATGTAAGTATATAATTTTTTATAATTGGCATTTATAGAAAAACATTGTAATCATTTCATAAGTGATATTAACAAGTGAAATTTCTGTTGCTAGTGGTTTTTACTCTTTGAAACCTATATGTAAAACATAACATTGCTTATCCAGTTTCCAAAATCTAACATTGATAGATTATTCATTCTCTAAAAACTCACTTACTAAGATCAGATAACAGAAATATTTAAATACACTGTATAATTTAATTCTGCAAGTTATTTTATGTATTAAATTATTCTATAAATCACTAGCTTTATAGAAAAGGCACCAATTCTCAAGATTGAGAAATAGGCCAAAGTCTCACATTTAGAAAAACACTCCAAATTGAGATTAATATTCACATACTCTAACTCTGGAGACTGTCACCATGCTTATTAAACACATGCACACACACACTCTCCCACGCTCCAGATCCAAAGACTACTTCAGAAGGCTTTAATTATTTTATCATTCACACTTCTGCTACAAGCATGAATTAAAAGGCTATGTTGCTGAGATAGTGTATAAAGATATCTTTAGATTAAATATTGACTTATATATGGTCCCTGAAACAAAGTTTCTTGTAGTTTGCAGACCACCTATCTGGTTTGGACTTATACCCCAATGTGTTGGAAACTTGATCCTCAGTGTGGTAATGTTGGGAGGGGGGACCCAATGTGAGGTGTCTGTGTCAAGGAGGCACCACTCTCAAAAATGGAGTAGTTATCACGAGAGTGGGTTCATTTTACAAGTATGACTTCAGCCTTCTTTTCTTTCTCTGTCTCTCTCTTGCCCTCTTGGTTTCCACAATAGAATGAAGCAGTAAGAAGACTCTCCAGATGCTGGGGACTTGATCTTGGACTTCCCAGCCTCCAGAAGTGTGAGAAAATATTCTATTTTAATAAATTACCCAGCCTCAGGTATTCTGTTATAGCAACACAAAATGGGCTAAGACAGAAAATCAGTACTAGAGAAGTGGGGTGTTGTTTTAACAAATATCTATAAATGTCAAAGGGGCTTCAGTACTGAGTAATGGGATGAGGCCAAAAGTATTTGGAGGAGCAGGCTAGAGAAAGCCTGGATTGCCATGAGTAGAACTTTAAGAAAAATTCTGGTGAGAAGCCAGAAAAGAACTGTAGGAGGACTATAGAACTTCTTAGAGATTACTTTAGTGGTTGTGATCAGAATGTTGATAGAAATATGGACAGTTAAAGGCCATTTTGATGAAGTTTCACACAAAAATGAGGACGGCCTTATTGGAAACTGGAGGAAAGCTCATCCTTCTTATAAATTGGCAAAAAACTTCATTGAATTGTGTGTATGCACTAGGGCTTTTTGGAAGACAGAATTTAAGAGCAGCGAACTAGGGCAGGTGTACCCAACCCCCAGGTCACAGACCAGTAACAATTCATGGCCTGTTTGCCACCCAATAGCACAGCAGTAGTTGAGCAGTGGGCAAGTGAGCCTTACCGCCTGAGCTCCACCTCCTGCCAGAGCGGCAATGACATTAGATTCTTACAAATGCATGAAACCTATTGTGAACTGCACATGTGACTAATCTAGGTTGCGCGCTCCTTATGAGAATCTAACTAATGCCTGATGGTCTGAGGTGGAACAGTTTTTCACCAAAACCATTCCCCTACAATCCCCATCTGTGGAAAAATTGTCTTCCACACAACCAGTCCCTGGCGCCAAAGAGTTCGGGGACTACTGAACTAGGGCATCTGATGGAAGAAATTTCTAACCAAAATATGGAAAGGTGTGGATGGCTTATTTTAACTGCATACAATAAAATGAGAGAGGAGAGGAATAATTTTTTGAACCCTGAAAATCTGAGATAGGTCTCAGTTAATTTAGAAAGTTATTTTACCAAGATTGAGGATGCACACCCATCACACGGCCTCAGGAGGTCCTGATCACATGTGCCCAAGGTGGTCAGAGCACAGTTTGGTTTTATACATTCTAGGGAGACAGGAGACATCAATCAACATACGCAAGATGAGCATTGGTTTGATCTGGAAAGGTGGGACAACTCAAAGCAAAGGTGGGAAGACTAGAAGCGGGGAAGGGGCTTCCAGATAGTAGGTAGATAGGAGACAAATGGTTGCATTCTTTTGAGTTTCTAATTAGCCTCTCCAAAGGAGACAATCAGAGATGCATTTATCTCAGTGAGCAGAGGGGTGACCTTATTCTAAATAACAATAATTAGAAGGTTAAATATGTGTCACTTTTGTTTTTTACCAATGGTACTTTTAGATAATTTTTTTTTCATCTAAAACGAATGCTTAGCTATTTCATAGGTCCATTAAATGACTCAAAATTCCTAAGGGAAACCTTTATAAAATAATTATTAACTTAGATATTTAGTAATGCAGAAAGCAAACACTACAATAGTTCTTCTTTTAAAATAAATATTTTAAATAACAAATAAAAGTTTTATATATTTGTGGTGTACAACATGATATATAGATATATGTGTACATTGTGGAATACCGAAATCAAGTTAATTAAAACATATGCATTAACTCACATACTTACCCTTTTTTTTGTGATGAGAACATTTAAAATCTATTATCTCAGCAATCTTTGAATATATAAGACAATGTTATTAACTATAGTCACCATGTTGTACAGTGAATATCTTAAACTTACTTCTTCTAAATGAAATTTCGAATCTTTGACCAACATCTCCCTAACATTTTCTCTCACCCTAAGGTTCACTTTCTGCTTCTATGAGTCTAACCTTTTTTATATTCCACATGTAAGTGAGATCATATGATATTTGTCTTTCTATATCTTTCTTCCAGGTTCACCCATGTTGTTGCAAATTGAGAGAATTCTCTTTTTAAGGCTAAATAGTATTCCATTGTGTGTATACATATATATGTGTATATATACACATACATTTTATATATAAACACTATATATACACACACACATTGTATATATATGCATATACCACATTTTATTTATTTATTAATCTATTACTGAACACTTAAGTTGACATCGCATCTTGGCTATTTTAAATGATACTGAAGTGAACATGGGAACATAGATATCTCTTTGACATACTGATTTTTTTTTCCTTTGGACATATACCGAAAAGTGAGATTGTTGGATCATATGGTAATTCTATTTTTAATTTTTTCAGGAACTTGCATACTGTTTTCCATATTGACTGTACTAATTTGCACTCCCACTAACAGTGTACCAGGGTTCCCTTTTCTCCACATTTTTGACAACACTTGTTATTTTTAATCTTTTTGATAGTAGCCATTCTGGCAGGTGTGAGGTGATATCTCATCGTGGTTTTAATTTGCATTTCCCAAATAAGTAGTTATGTTGAGCATCTTTTAATATGCTAATTATTTATAAATTAATTTATAAGCTAATTGATTAATAAATTAATAGCAATGACATGAGAATGCACAGTAATCAATATGGCAAGGAAACCAACCAATCAGAGAAAACAGTGAGAAGCAAATAAGCCTGGAATGAAAGTTGCTGACTGAATCTCAGGTGCCAATTATATGTCAGATGCTGTCCTAAGTGCATTTCATGGATTGTCTCCATTCATAGTCCATAAGATTCCCTGGATACTTTCCATTATACTACCGTCTTAGAGATGATAAGAGTAAAGAACAGGAAAAGTGAGAAACAGCCTAATTCCTATGGGAAGAAAATACCAATTAAACCTGACCAACCAGACTTCAAGACCTTGCTCTCCACTTTTTAAACACGCTCTATGGTTAAGAGAAAAAGATTAGAAAATTAATGTAATTTAACTAACTTAGTCTGTTGATTTTCTTAGCCTGGGAAACAAGAAACATGACTCAGGATTGGGCTTCAGAGGGCTTATTCATGCAAAATTTAAAAGTCTATGGACATTTGAATATACATGTATTTGCGTGGTAGACAAATTCATAGACAATTTTAGAGACTTCATTTTTCTCACTTGCAATAGTATAGCATATTGCATAGTCAAACTTTTGTATTTCACAAGTATTGAGATCCCAGAATTAAAATAAAGGCAGTGTGCATAGCTTAAATTATATATGACAGTGTCAATTCAAACCAGATTACACTTGGATAAAATTTGTGTATGTATTTTTAAAGTTTCTGATTATGATTAAAAAAATAACAAAAATATATTCCAGCTTATCACAAGAATATCCTAGTTTATCTCCACAGGATGAAGAGTTGTACATGGTTGTGTAATGCATGGCTTATCATGGATTATAATGCAAGATTTTTAAAAATATTAATCTATTTGGGGCTAACATACATGACATGTTTTATGTCAGAGTGAGAAACTAGCCTAGGTTAAGGATGAAGATCAATTTTAATTTTCTAGAACTATCTTTCAGTCAACTTTAAACTCTAAAGTACAGATTTTTAACCAAATTAATTTGTTATTTATTTCAAGGAGAAACCAATTTTTGCTCACATACCCATAAAATGTTAAAATATATTTAAACAAACAGGCAGAATTTTATTTTTATTACACGTTTTATTTAATTCTGTAAAATTTTACTTATTTAAATAACTTCTTCTTACCTAGCAGCTATTTCACTCTATCATCAGCTTTGAACTAAAATAATTTTCGAAATTCTGACTCAGTTGTGTTCAATATTTTGAAGAAGTTTGTTTATGGTACAGAGGTCAGTTTTAATTGGGAGAGATTTCTTCATGGATCTATTTCCTGTAGTAGCAATAGTCAAAGGTAAATATAGCACTTCACTGAATTATTGTTATTTTATTGCTTCATTTCTTTGTCCTGTAGGCTTTACAAGAGTGCTTCAGACTAGCATGAGGGAAAATGAGAAACCACTTATTGATGATAAGATTGAATGGTTCTAAATAATTTATGACAACAATCAATAGTATCAGAATGGAGGCAAATGGAATTTTCTTCTTGATATATGGCATATAACTATTTAATAAGGTTTAAGTCAAGATTGTCCTTCAGCTAAAAACACATTATAAACTGTAGGACATGAACAAACCTCCAAGGCCCTCTGTCTACCCAGAAAAGTATGTGTTAACTACCAAAAATAATTAAAATTGTTTAAATCTAGGATAAAATATTATTAAATATTAATGTATTAAAAGTTACAATGTTACTCTGAACATTAACATGAGTATGCTTCTGTCTATACTAAAGTATTTGAATAGAAGTATTTGAAGAAAAACACGTGCATATTTGTTTATATTAACTCTCCTTTTATTAGGTGAATAAATAGACTTTGGAGCTACTTGGTGGCCATCTGGGAAACACCGAATATAATTTTTTATGTAAAAGTCTTCTTAACAGTTTTATTATTTTGAACTTGGGCCTAAATTTATGAAAGGCAGTAAGGGTCAGAAAAAGTTATGAGAAGGCACTGCTCATTATATTAATATGCATGCATAAATTATAGATGCATAATGTTGAGAAATGATTACATGTTAGATTTAGAAGGACAATAAATAAGTTATACATAGGAGCAAGTAAGAGTAATTATTAGAAATTCTACCCTTTTAATACAAAAAAAACTAGCCGGGCCTGGTGGTGGCGGGCGCCTGTAGTCCCAGCTACTCAGGAGGCTGAGGCAAGACAATGGCGTGAACCCGGAAGGCAGAGCTTGCAGTGAGCGGAGATAGCGCCACTGCACTATAGCCTGGGCGTCAGAGCGAGACTCTGTCTCAAAAAAAAAGAAAGAAAGAAAGAAAGAAATGCTACTCTTTTAAAAGGTAAATAACTTTATCAAAGAATAGTATGATGAAAAATACAAAAATGTAACCAGCTCTCACAAAGTACTTTTTTTGTGTCTGGACAAAAGTAAATGTAGAAAATAGATTTTACTGCTTCTTCTGAAGAATCAACTGGATATTCAAAGAAAACTTTTCAAAGAATGTAATGGTTTTCTGATCCTAATTATTTACTATCATTTATTTAAAATTTTTAATATATTTTAAAATATATGAATAAATTCAGGTGACTACATATTAACCTTATCAGCATCCTATATAAAATAATTCCTTATGACTTCATCTTATGGGAGTGTTACTATAGTAAATAAGGACTCTATAGACAGAATATATAAGTTAAAACTATAATACTAGGTTGATTACTCTTAAATCTTTTTTTTTTTTTCTTTTAAGGCAGCAGCTCACTCTGTCACGCAGGCTGCAGTGCAGTGGCATGATCACAGTTCACCGCAGCCTCCATCTTCTGGGTGCAAGCCATCCTCCTGCCTCAGTCTCTCAAGTCCCTGGGACTACAGGCGTGCACCACTACATTTGGCTAATTATTTGATTTTTTATAGAGACGAAGTCTAACCATGTTGCCAGGCCAGTCTCAAACTCCTGAACTCAAAGGGATCCTCCTTCCTTGGCCTCTCAAAGTGCTAGGATTACAGGCATGTGCACCATACCTGGCCTTAAATTGTCTTCTTACAAATTTTAATCTTCATAGAAATTGGTAACCAAAATCGTTAAGCAATGAAAAGCAGCTAATTTCTTATCCGTGCTAAAGATAGTCTAAAGTCCTAAAATCATTTGAAACTCTTAATTACACTAGACACAACACAATGACAGTAAAAACTTATCTGAGAGATGACATGAATTTTTATATAGTTTATATAGAATAAATCTACATTCAGCTTTGTCTGAGGTTAACAAGGGATAAATCTTTTAAAAAGTCATTTTGTTAAAAATATGTTTATGTTTTCATGATCTTACATAAAATTAAATGTTAAACTTCTATAATATTTTATACTGTGAAAAGACCAAAGAGAAGATATATAGCTTTTTTTAAAGCCAAGTTATGAAAGCACTCTAAATTTAAGAAGTTATCTTCTTTATGGTACTACATGAGTATTAGATTATTACACAGTTTCTGGATAAACATTTTAACATTTTTAGAAATTTCTGTTACACTTTTATGACAGACTATTGGTCATTTGCACTTTTTTTTTTTTTTTTTTTTTTATCTAATAAGCAAACAATATTATCTTAACTTGGCTTTTTCCCAGCTGGCAGGCAGTACACTTAAAGCATTGGAAGTTAAGATTCCTCCTTCTTACAATTCTCCAGAACTTTCATCTCAGATTTAAGTAAATCCTTAATAGTATCTATAATCCTATTAGAAAATTAGCTGCCTCACACTTGGGATATTTCATTTGATTTATTAATTCCTCCTTGAAGTAGACAACTTATGCCAACATGTTTCCCTTGAAAATATTCCACATCCATATGATGAAAGAATCTTATCAAACTCCCAGAAAAGCCTGAGGATTTTGAGATTGCCTTTATGATATAAGCCATTTCTTTTGGGGCTGATATTAATTACAAATCTTAGTGCAGGTACAGAATTGTAACCCAGAGAATCCTGGAGTAAAGAGTTTGTGGTTAGATAATGTGTTATGCAAAAGGCTTAACTCGAACTTCAGTGCTTTGCTATTGACACACAAAGATTTACGTCAAATCTTGACTTGGTTCTTTGGTGTATGAAACTTCCTCACTACTTACAAAAGAAAAAAGAAAAAGTCAGGGTCTCAGATATAAAGAACAAGACATTACGAAGATGTCAGACAAGTTAGACACAGATAGATGCCCCCCGTCTTGCCCCTATAGCTTAATATTTAAGACACATTTCAGCTCATTCCCACAGTTGTCATAGAAGCCAGCTAGTGCTAGAAAGCAGAGCTCTGATCTTTAAGTAGTGTAAAACTAATCTGAATTTACTAAGACATTTGCTTATATTTTTCCTTTTTGTTGGTAGAACCTTGTGTGATGCAGATATCCCTAGAATAGAAGCAAAGAAAGATCAAATAATATCAAAAAGTATACCCAAATAGATCATCCGTTAATACTTAGTCATTATTATAAAAGATCATTGTAGTACAGCATTGTACCTATGTTAAAAATATCATATTGCACACTTAAAATTTTGTTAGATCTCATGTGTTCTTATCAAAATAAAATAATTCATAAAAAAAATCTAAAACCCTGAATACACAAACTTGAGATAATCTACGGATTTATAATACAGAAGTTGATAAAGAAAGAATAAAGTCAACAAAAAGCTAATAGTCCATTGTTTTCAAAAAGTTATTTTTATGAATAAAGCATCATAAAAATACATTTATTAGGTTGGTGCAAAAGTAATTGCTGTTTTTGCCATTGAAGGTAATGGCAAAACTGCAATTACTTTTGCACCAGCCTAATGTGTTTTAGTATTAAAATCTACTTTTACAAAATTATTGATTTTCTCAATTAATACATATTTAAGCTAGATGATGACAAAACATAAATTTATGTTTTAATTATAAAAACACATTTTTATCTTAATTGACAAGAATAATTAGTGTAGGATCAAATATAACAGATGGTGACACATAACTTTCAGGTTCAAAATGTTACATAATAAGCTATACTATAAATTTTTATATAACCTATAGGGCTCAAAAATTTTCTTTCATGTGACTTTTTCAAGACATAACTCTTATTCTTGAGTATTAAAAAAATTATGATTTACATATACAAAGATTAGGTATGGTTAAACCAATAATATTTTTATCTAAAAATATGTTAGTATTTATTTAATAACCACATACATTTATTATTTTGTCTTATTAACTTATTTACCAAGTAGGATACAGTATTTCTGAGATGAGTTATTTTATTAGTGATGAAATAAAACATTAAAAATTTAAAAGGCCAATGTAATTGGCCATTTTGTTTTTGTGTTTTAGTAATAATGGTTTTCTTGTTTAAAATTAAGCAGCAACATAGAGATTATTCAGCTTCAATTCTGTAAATTAAGTCATAGGTTAAAAGAAAATGTATATTTTAACAACCGCTGTATTGTACACATACACAGACAAGACCATCTGAAATTTCTTTTTACAGCCAAACTAAAATACCATCGGTTGGTTAACATGCAATCTGGAACAATTGTCTCAACTTTGCTGTTGACACTGGGCTGGAATCCTGGTCAAACTCCAGCCATTGTGACCTGTTCTAAACAGATGCCTCAATTACTAGATTCCTTAGTCCTGCAAAAACACCTACTAAAAGAAAGACATCCACCAACCTCTCAGCACTTTCCACTTGTTTTTAAAATATATATTAAATACATATTTTATATATAACATATATAAATCATATATTAATTTTTATATATAATATATTACATTAAATTTAAAATAAAATCTATATTTAAACTATATATTATAAGTGCATAATATTTAAAATATATAAGTACATATAAAATATATATTATAAATAAAATTATAAAGTATATATTAAAATATTGTATATTTTTTGAAAAATAGATAAGTCAGCTGTGAGTCAGAAATAATTCAGAAACACACTTAGTAAAAACAAGATCTTTCATTGCACAGACTTCCCCAGAAAGCCAAAAAAAAAAGAAAAATGCTGAGAATAAGGGAAGAGTGAAATAAATTTCTCAGGCAATGCAACTCATTGAACTTCAGTGAGTTAATCCTTATGGATCTATTGCTGGAAACTTCATTCCAAATAAGAATAATAGAATTGAGAAATGTCTTGAGCACTGAATGAAAAATCATTATTGTTAGGGTTGTTTGTTAATTACAATAATTATAATGCAAAAGAGTCTAGAGTTCATAGAAATTAAATTTATCTAAGAAGGAAGTCTGTGTTTATCATTCAATTGTCATAGACATTCAACAGTTCTGATTGGATAAAGTTGGAGTCAATTTTGAATTTTAAAAAAATCCAAAACTTCTATATTTTATAATCAGCTTCTTGTCTTATCCAGAATGTAAAACTTTTAGGAGGACTCTGTTATTCATAGTATATGTGTTGAATAGCAGGGCCTTTAGAAGTATAAATCTCTTCTGTGCCACAATAATACTATGCTTCATTCAGACAATAGAGGAGGCCAAACTAAGCATTAATGTCTTTTTTAGATTGCAGTCATTAAATCATCAAGAGAACCACAAATTTTTAATAGTCACTGATTTAATGGAAAAAAAAGTCAGGATTTTCAGTCAGACAGATTTCTATAATTCTAGGTTTATGGTTTTGCAAAAATGTAAATCTCCAGCATCCTTTTAATACTCTAACTTCAGGATGCAGGCATTTCTTCTCTACAGACTGGCTGAATTGATTGTTTGGCAGTTTTAATCATTTCTACCATGAATGTTACGTTTGCATTCCAACAGAGTTTCTATCTGTTTTTCTGCATTGAGTCACATAACTAAATCCTTCCAGTTAGTATTAACATTGAATTTTGCTACCTTTCAGAAGGTGGGTAAGGGAGGAAGTAGACAAATTATTATCTCGGTAGGTATTCCAACTTCGGTTAGCTCTGCTATAATGCTGATTTTGAAACATGAATGTTTTTTCCAATAAGATTTATGTATTAGGAAACAGTCTGAGTATAACCCAAATTTTACACCTGCTTATCACCTGCTTATCACACAAATCACACACATCTAGGACATGTATTCACTTCAATTCACTAGGTCTGTTATGAGGCACACCAATAGATTTGGTGTTATAAACTTCCAGCTGACTTCAGTTCACCCCCACCAATTCACATAATTCACAAGTTTACGGAAGAAAAAATATGCATTGCTCTTTTAGATTTGTAAATTGTTTCAGTCTGATTTTCAGGTGATTTTATTTTAGTTGATCTTATTCTTAATTGAGATAAATCACTTTTCCAAACTATGTAGAAATACAGAGTATGCATGTGGTTGGTGGTTGCTATTTAAGTTATGATTACACTTTTCAATCAATAATTGCTATTAAGCAACTTATTTTCATTAATTTCCCGGAGGTTGACTTATTTGTCACTGTTCAGATCCCCACGAGTTTTGGTAACTGTGCTCAAACAAGCACCTCTGTTTTAAACTCTAGATTAGGTCAAATGACTAAGCAATGCTGGCTACAAATAACATTATGATGATTTTATAAATAGAATTGAATTACCATTATCCAAGTTTTCAAAAATATCTTTTGAAAAACCCAAGTTTTGGATGACAGCCAAGCACCTATGTTTTTGATATATATACACACAGACACACACATACATACATACATACGTGTGTGTGTGTGTGTGTATAGTCCATTTAGCTTGATCTCTAGCTCTCTGGTGATAATTTTGGGGTTTAAATAGAGCAGAGGAACAAAAACATTACAATTTCTGTGTTTTGCAAAAGTCTGTTTCAGTTCATGAAATGGGACAGTTTACAACACACCCTTACCATGCCTTTTACCATGTAAAAGGCATCAATTTGATCTCATTTGATCCTCACATCTACTGTTATGTCAGGCATTATCATCTCAATTTTATTAACGAAGAAACTGATATTTTGAGAATATGATGTAGTGATTTATAGGATACTTCATTATTTTCTACTGATTTTCACTTCATTAGTAAACACCAAGCTTTGCCACAACTACATTGCTACTGAACAAAACCAGAAAAAAATATTTCATATATATATGTGTATATATTTATTACATATATATAATATATGTGTGGGTGTGTGTCACAAACATTTTACTTAGCCTCTGATATTATAACTAAACTACACTGGGATACTACCAAAACAGTTGTAAATTTTCAGTTTCTGACTTAATGAACATTTTCATTAATCATGAGTAAAAGGAAATTACCTTTTCTGATTTTTATAAGCACACCTATTATTCTTATGCACATATGTACATACACAAACATATACACCTCCTCTATACAGATTGTACTATGTGAGTTAAGAAAGAAGAGAAGGGGGAAAGTACATCTAAGAAATGATTAAATATTTATGACAAAATCAGTACACTTAAACAATTTAGTAATTATATTAGTCGCATGGCATAAGGTTTTTGGCACCAAACATGTTTCATCTGTCTTTAGGATTTTAGTAATAATGTAAAAGTACTGAACACATGTTATTTTATGGCAGTACTCATTTTAAGACATTGCACAAAATGGTATGAAGTTCTTAAACTCTCAAAAATACATTAAAATCTCAGAATATGTTAGCGACTTCTTATGCATTCACAAAAACAGTCCTCTCCAATCTTAAAATATGGCACATCAATGTAAACATTAGAAAAAGATGCTCAGTGGCAGATAATTTTGCTATTTACCCTTCTGTATTCAGAAATACACTTTTTAGCTTAAGATAGTTTAATTATCACTTTACTGTTTCTTAACTTTCTTCCAGCCACAGTTAAGTGATTGGAAAAGATATTATCTGAATTATAAAAGTGATTGATCAAATTTAGAATTTTTAAGGAGACTATAACAGAGCTCACTTTTTTTTTCTTTTTTTATAAGGTTGCTTTTCTAAAATTAATTTACTGGTTTGTAAGTATTTCTGTTTAATGTCTATATAAATGATGCTATATTGAAATGATGTCCCAAAGATATTTTATAATATTTATACAAAGAATATAGACCACAGTTTTGATACCCAGGGATTTCCTATAAACAGAAAGATACAGTTAACTCTGAGTATTTCTGAATCATTTGATTATTTTTGAAATTTTGATATTATAAATCTTATGGCTTCTCTTCATGTCCAGGATTATATAACAGAAACCAAAGCAAAATATATTAAGTAAATAATTTTAAAAGTCTTTTGTTTTGTTTTAATATGAAGACCAACAGTTATCTCTGAAACTATGTTTTCATTTTCAAGGTGCTGCTGTACAGTGAATTCTAACAGTGATTTAATTATAAATGCAAATTTTAAAGCTGGTCTCATACTTGAAACCTGCTAATAGGGTGAATTTTCCAATTGGCCTTCCTTCTTTCTTTTATATTACCTTTCTGTTTTTGAATATTTTCTATAAACCAGTCCATTAATGTAATCAAAATTACATTATGTAAAATAATCTTAGGAAGGACAATTATGGGAATGAAAATGAAAAGAACTAGGAAAAAAGTGGCTTTCCAGAGTGAAACTGTATAGAGAATAATTTAGGTGTTCTATTTAACAGAATCAAAGTGTTTTTCCTCTTACTGAAAGCACTTTTTTTTTGGACTCCCATAAATGCTTTTAAGACTTTCTTTGGAAAACCCGTTATTTTCAAAGTACCCTTAAGAGCACATAATCCCTACATAATTTGAAAAAATTGCACTTTTCTGAAATAATGGCAATTTTCTAGATAACTAGTTTATACAATAAGGAAATGCCTCAGACTTGCTTTGAAAGGGGGAGTGCATTACAGATGGACACCTTGTGCCATACTTTGGATTAACTATATTACCTGCAAATACAGAAATACATTAATGTGCATTAGATGGTAATCTATACTTTTTTCAGGAAATAACGTGTATCTCAAAAACACCTAAGTATTTTTGGGGAGAAGAGGGTAGTGTTATAAACTAATAGTTCTTGAAGCTTCGTAAGGAGAAAACACAGAGCTATTTGATAATTATGTAGATATACTGGTATTTTTAAAGGTTACTTTACACTGTATATGTGGTGTCCTATAAAAGACAAAGAGAGAACGCAGGTTGAACCTGACCTACCTTGACAAATTACACATACCACATTTGCAATGTGATTTTGAGATAATTTATATGCTACACATGCAGGGAAGAGAAAAATGTATAAAAGAGAGAAAATAAATGAACCCTCCTACACACGAGATTGTAATCTTCCCTAACAGGTAGGGATTGTATTCTTTTTCATCCTTCCAACAATCAAAATTCTGGTCTTATACCCACTGCTGTAAGATGACCTGATTTAAATTGTTTACAATTAACCATAATTAATCCATGGCAAGTCTAAACTGCTTTTATTTTCAGTCATCCTTATAATATCTACACTAGGAGAATATCAGAATTTCCTACAGAGGAAATTTTTACAAGGGGATCTAATTTTCGGTTTCATTATTATCAACTTTTTACTTATAGAGATAATTAAACATTTTAAAATGAAATTCCCTGGGAAGCAAAAAGTCCCTTGTGAGAGAATAGCCAAATAACCAATCTCTTACAAAAAGGCAGTCAATGCTGCTTGTCAAACCTTGGAAATAAATCATTGTCATTCATAGTCATACTCAGTTAAATCCGATAGGGGAACTGAGGATAAACTCTTTCTCTTGGGTTATATATTGCAAAATGTTTTATGTTGGGAAAATATTCATTATACTTCAAAATGGATCTTGAAATACCAGCTTAATTATAGTATATTCATGAAAGCAATGAAACCTACCTTTGTAGGTGAAAGCTCAAGAAAAAACAATTTCTAAGTAAGATTGATGAAAATAACATATCTAATAAGTTATTAGAAGTATTCAAAAGGAGACAATATTAAAATGATACATTATTCTTGACTCTATACAAATATTTTAAATTATGAAAATTTTGTATACACTATAGACATACCTAGCACAGTCCAAAGAGATTTGTGCTATATGTAATTTGCCTTAAATAAATAAAAAATTTGTACTAGGTAAATAATATTTTAATAATATCACCATCTAAATAGTAAGCTTATTTTAGATAAAGCAAATATAGAAAGTAAAATATAATGTAATCAAAATAATATTTTGTTTTATGTATATGCAATGCAACAAAAGCTACAACTGATGACAGGCATTAAGCATTGCAGGGTTTACTATTAGAATAGAATTATCAAACCATTGATGTTTGATAATGAAGGAAACATGAAGATTTTACTGATTTGCCCTAATTTTTTTACTGATAACAATAGGATGTACTTAAGCTGGCAGGAGCTTCTATTATTTCTCTCAGTAGAGGCTGGAGTGTGAGTACTTATTAAATCTTTGGCACTAAGTACAGTAAAAGCATTTTCTCCTTGAATTTTGCTCATTATTCTATTAGGTTGATACAGTGGGAATAATGGAATTACTTATTCTACAAGGATTCATAAGCAAGTAAGGTGGAAATTTTATAAAGTCAAAATTTCTCTGGAAAGTGCCTTAGGTGCCATGTGGGAGATGAATGAAATATTTTTGCAAGAATCCTTACAGCTAGTTTTTGCTATTGGTCAGATTATCATGTTTTTTGAATTCCAGATAAACTAGTTTACTGGCTTTGTATGAAAAATCCACATATTAAAGCACCAGTATTACAATCAAAGATGTGGTTACCCTGAAATGATTATTTTGGAGAAATTTCACATTGAGTGGAATGGGAGGCAAATTATGATGTTTAATGTTTTTCCTGTCAGTTTATTAGTTTTCAGAGATCACACATTTTACTTTGTGTGAGTTAAAAATACTTGGCTCAACATTATTGTATTAAACTATGGATTTCTTTTTTTTTCTTTTTTTTTTTTTTTGAGACGGAGTCTCGTTTTGTTGCCCAGGCTGGAGTGCGGTGGCCGGATCTCAGCTCACTGCAAGCTCCGCCTCCCGGGTTCACACCATTCTCCTACCTCACCTCTCCAGTACCTGGGACTACAGGCTCCCGCCACCACGCCTGGCTAACTTTTTTTGTATTTTTTTAGTAGAGACGGTGTTTCACCGTGTTTGCCTGGATGGTCTCGATTTCCTGACCTCGTGATCTGCCCGCCTCCGCCTCCCAAAGTGCTGGGATTACAGGCGTGAGCCACTGCGCCCGGCTCTTCCTTTTTATCTATAAAATTTTTACTTTCATTCGTGGGATACGTGTGCTGAATGTGCAGGTTTGTTACATAGGTATTCAAGTGCTATGGTGGTTAGCTGCACCTATCAACGCATCATCTAAGTTTCAAGCCCCACACGTATTAGGTATTTGTCCTAATGCTCTCCCTCCCCTTTCTCCCCACTCCCAACAGGCCCCCATGTATGATGTTCCCCTCCCTGTGTCCATGCACTCTCACTGTTTGACTCCCACTTATAAGTGAGAACATGCGTGTTTGGTTTTCTGTTCCTGTGTTAGTTTGCCGAGGGTGATGGCTTCCAGCTTCATCCATGTCCCTGCAAAGGACATGAACTCATTCTTTCTTATGACTGCATAGTATTCCATGGTATATATGTGCCACATTTTCTTAATCCAGTTTATTGTTGATGGGCATTTGGGTTGGTTCCAAGTCTGCTATTGTAAATAGTGCTGCAATAAACATACATGTGCATGTGTCTTTATAGTAGAATGATTTATAATCCTTTGGGTATATACCCAGTAATGGGATTGCTGGGTCAAATGCTGTTTCTGGTTCTTTATCCTTGAGGAATCGCCACATTGTCTTCCACGATGGTTGAACTAATTTACATTCCCACCAACAGTGTGAAAGTGTTCTTATTTCTCCACAGCCTCGCTAGCATCTGTTGTTTCCTGACTTTTTAATAATCGCCATTCTAACTGGTGTGACTTCTTACCATGTGCATCATTCCAGACTCTTTCCCTTTCTTATCTCTAAATTCCCACTCCAACAACAGTGAAAAACCTGGCTCCTACCATACATTTTCCATTTACTCGTCAAAACCAGTATACACATATAGGGCTATCAGAATTATCAGCCCATGTCTTTATGAGACATACCTTTATCAACAGAAGCACAGAATTTATGGAAAGTTTATTTTGCATTTAGTCTTGCAGCCAGAGGATTTTTAAATTGACAACTTTGGTCATGTAGGTTACAAAGAGTAGTTCTGAATGAAACCCTTCGATCTGATGAGTGAGATTTTTTTTATTAGTTATGCTCATATTTGATGTATCAGTTCATCTTTATCTGAAATGCTTTTCTCTGTCAATAAGATAATATCTTAATAAATATTAGCTTCTAATCCAGAGAAAAAACTATTCTGTTGCAAGTAAGTAGCATAATCTTTCTGGCATATAGCTGTGTAAATTGTTCTTTAGACAGTCACAATGACTTGTTGATATTAACCTTTTATATTAAGTATATTTTCTACTCTTGTAACTAAGAAGTTATTAAGACTATCAGCAAATGAGGATAGAAAAGTCACATTTAAACAGATATATTCCTGCAAATGTTTTCAAAAAGTTGAGAAGTGACATGATGTTCGCTGTTTAGTACAAGCCAAGTATTAAAAAAATTTTTTAATTGCAATTTTCCTAATAGCACCTATAATAATCTCATGTTCCTATTAATATGATTTCCTATGCACATCAAGTTATAGCAAAAGTGGCTCACACCTGTAATCCTAGCACTTCCCATGAGGTCAGGGGTTCGAGACCATCCTGGCCAACATGATGAAACCCTGTCTCTACTAAAAATACAAAAATTATCCAGGCACAGTGGTGCATGCTTGTAATCCCAGTGACTTGGGAGGCTGAGGCAGGAGAATTGCTTGAACCCAAGAGGCGGAGGTTGCGGTGAGCAGAGATTGTACCACTGCCCTCCAGTCTGGGAGACAGAGTAAGACTCTGTGTCGGAGAGAAAAAATGAAAGTTATAACAAAAGCAGCACAGATTTGTTAGGTGGAAAGATTTGAGTCCTTATCTGACTTGGTTCTTACAAGTTGATTGACCAACACATTTTTTTCTTATATTTAGCGTGGTTGACCAACATATTTTTTTTTCTTCTTATCTTTAGCTTCTACATGTGCCAAATGTGAAAAATAATTTCAAACTCTTAAGATGATTATTGTTTAGGATTAAGAAGATAATGTATAGAGAGCTCACTGTAGTATCTTTAGTAAATAGTAGATACTCCGAAACTATTACGGTAGTCCTCACTCATCTCTGGTTTTGTATTCCCCAGTTTCAGTTACATATGGTCAACTATGGTCTGAAAATATTAACTGAAACATTTCAGAGATAAATGATTCATAATTTCTCAATTGCATGCCATTCTGAGTAGTATGGTGAAATATTGTGTACTTCCACTTCCTCTCATTTGGCACATAAATCATCCTTTTGTCAACTGTCTCCACACTGTATATGCTACCTGCCGGTTCATCCTTTAGTAGCCCCATTGGTTATCGGAATAACTGTCCAGGATTGCAGTGCTCATGTTCAAGATCAATGTAGCCTAATGCTAGGTCACAATGCTTACATAAGCCGCCTCACTTTATTTCATCACCTAGGCATTTTATCATCTCATATCGTCACAAGAAGGGTAAGTAGAGTCATATCATATTTTGAGAAAGAGACCATATTCAAATAACTTTTATTACAGAGTATTGTTATGATGATTATTAGTTTTGTTTATTTCTTACTGTGCCTAGTCTAATTTATAATAGGTATATATTTACAGAAAATATAAACTGGTATATAGAGGTGTTAGGCCTTTCTTGCATTGCTATAGAAAAAAACCTGAGACTGAGTAACTTATAAGAAAGGTTTAATTGGCTGATGATTCTACAGGCTGTAGAATCTGTAGAATGATGATGGCATCTGCTTCTGGAGAGGCCTAAGGAAGCTTGCAATCATTTCAGCGGGCAGATGGGGAACAGGAATTTCATATGGCCAGAGCAGGAGCAAGACAGTTGGTGTGGGAGGTGCCACACATTTCTGAAAAGGCGGAACTCCCAAAAACTTACTATCTCAAGGACAGCAGCAAGGTAGGAGAGATCTGCCCCCCTTGACACAAACACTTTCCACCAGGCCCCACCTCCAACACTGGGGATTACAATTCAATATATTTGGTGGGGCATATATTCAAGTCATATCATTTGGGTTCTATCCATGTTTTCAGACATCTGCTAGGGGTCTTGGAACCTGTTACCTGCATCTTATTTCTAATTTCCTCTAGGAACAAAACTGTTGAAAGAGACTAGAACCTACACTATTGGGAAGTAATGCTACAATATGAATTTCTATGATTGCCATCATCTCTTTAGGCACGACTTTGAGCAAATTCTATAAACTCTTATACTGCAACTCTGTTATTGATTCCATGGTATTTTGTTCTCTTTTATTCCCTTTTTATTTCTTCCTGTAATGAACAGTCCAATCTGTTACTTAGGATAGGAGAGATTTGGAGACCTAAAATGGTAAAAAAAAAAATTATAATAGTAAGCCTGTGTGATCTTCATTTAAATCTTTTACCTCTCACGGTAGTGAATACTCTCCCAAAGCACACAGGTATGTTCTTCAAAGCATTAAATGCAGGCTTACTTAGACCAGAACCATGTCTTCTTTTGTGCATCACTGTTTCTCCTATTCCTATTATAAGGGCTTATATTTGCTATTCACTCAATAAATATTTATGGGATGAATGAATAGATGAATTCAAATCTTCTTTCCAACAAACAGAGGATATTTCCTCAGTTCTACCAATGATATTTAACTTTGTGCATATTCTATGTAATGCTCATTACATTCCTTATTTATCTTGAACTTTCAATACCATCATTTTACTAATAATTTCATAAGTAAGGTAAAAAGCCTGTGTTATATCTATGCAATAGATAACTACAATCGATTGAATCAGGGATTGGCAGACTGTGATCCACAGACCTTGCTGCCTGTTTTTGTAAATTTTTATTGGAACACAGTCATACCAGTTTGTTTACTTATTGTCTGTAGCTGCTTCCTTGCTCCCATGATAGCACTGAGTAGTTGTCAAAAACAATATGGCCCACAGAATCTAAAGTATTTACTATATGGCCCTTTTCAGAAAAATGATGATCCTTAGATTAGAGGAATAAGATTAAGATTTTATCAGCAATGTTTAGTCATCTCTGCATTATTTACAGTAGAGAACTTCCTGGGGGAAAATATCATGTGTATCATATTCAACTTAGCATACAAAATATTAATTTAAAGCTATGCAACAGATTTTGTTAAAAGCATTTGAGAATTTATACATCTAAATGAGTGCAGTTTTTGGTGGTACACCAAATTATATATTCTCAATGGTGAAAACACATTTGTCTTTTAATGATAAATTTAAATTTTGGAAGCATCACAATTTTCTCAGAGCCAATGTAACAAAATATTGTGTTTGACAGTAGGCAGTATAGTTTTGGTGTGAAAATATAGAGAAATGGTACTTGTTTCCTTATGCGGCATATAATTTGACTCTAAAGGTGATATCACAAATGTAGTTAAAAATATTTTGAACAAAAAGCATTAGGGAGATTAGTGTGTTGTTTATCAACGTTAAAAATCTCAACATTGCTGCACCCAAGAATTTAGAGTCAAATCTGGTGTAAACATGGGATATAAACATAAAGTTCATGGTGTCATCTGTGATATCATATCATATCATATAATTTTGCATGTCAACATTCATCCTGAATATGTCTTTTTCCTAATAAACATTTGGATCAAAAAGGAAAAAATAATCATTGAATGGTAAAATAAATTTGCTGAAATAAATTAATTAATATGCAGTCTTGTCTACCATGAATTATAGAGCATATAACATTTTTAATGTTCAACAAAACTGACAATTGATTCTTATTCTGTTCAGGCACAATGACATTACACGTTTTAACCACATTGGTTGTGAAAACATGTGTCGGCTTGAACATAATTTCTTAGGAATGTGAGGGTATTAAATATTGCCTTGCAGATGCTCACAAAATATGTACCCATTTTTGCCATATGGGAGAGACAAATGAAAGTCTTCAAGGATCAACAAGAGAAAAACAAACCACCCCATATGCAGATTAAACTAAGTGCTAACTTGGGATAATATCCTCTTTTGAAGTGTCAAGAATGTTAAGGAAGTTTTAAAAAGTAATCTATGAATATACAGTGGCAAGAGCAACAGAAAACAAATTCTCTTATTTTGAAATAAATGGATAGACATTCTGTTCTTATGTTTAAAAAATATTAAGGCATGTTGCAAGGGATACCATGCTGATTGTCTGTGTCTCTCTTTTAAATAGAATGTAGAAATAAAAACCCAAGATAATATGCCAATATATATGTTTTTTCAGTATAAGAAACCACTAAGCACCCAAAGGAAAATTAAATACCCAGTCTCCTGCAAATGACTGTAGGATACGTAAGAGTAGCTAATGGTGATATGAATGCTATATAATACAATTCAAAATTAGTATCGCTCCTCTTTCCATCACCCAAATTGGCTTCCTTTCCATATTTAAAATTCACAATAAGTGGCATCAACATGAATGGAGTTGGCCTGTTGAGTCACTTAGACTCCTTTCTTACCCCTAATAACCAATCAGTCACCAAATCCTACAAATCATATCTGATGATTGTATCTTTCTTGCCGTGCTCCTTACCTTTTTTCCCACTGCTTTTAAGTCAAGATTATCAACACAGCTTATACAATTTACTTGCCATGACTACAGGTCCTTGCATATTTTTTACCCTTTCACTGGACCACAGATGTACATAATTAAATTAATACTATTCCTCTTTTCGTGACTCATTTTATCATTTTTCCATATGAGCAGTACTGCTATAAAAATACCTGTATTTGTCTACCATTGCATACACACAAGAATTTTGGGGGAGAGGGTATGTACCCCAAATTAAAATTGCCTGGATATAGTGTGAGTCTGTTAAATTTTATAAAATGTGTTTGAGAGTGTACACATCTAAATAAGTGCAGTCTTCTCTGGTGCATCCATTTATACACTCTCAATGGTGAAAACACATTGGCTCTTTAATGGTGAATTTAAATTTTGGAAGCATCCAAAATTTCTTTCAGAACAAATATGACTGAATATTGTCACAAAATAATGCTATTTTTAAAAGATGGTTGTACTAATTTACATTCCGACCAGAAATACATAAGATACCTTTGATCCCCATCTGCTACAACACTTGATATTGTCAAACTTTTTCATCTTTTCCAAGTAAATGAAATAAAAATATTTTTAGCATAATCTGTATGCCTCTGCTAACTATTGAGATAGAATATCTCCTCCTATTCTCTCTAGCTATGCCCCATCCCACCTCTGATATAACCACAAAATGCACATGTACAGATGCACTTTTACTCTCAGTCACAATCACACACTTACATTTTTCACTTATATATAAACATTTTGTGTCTTCCATTTCTTGGATGTTTTCTTTTTCCGTTCCATCTGTGTCTGATTTAACTGCACAACTATGTGCATGCCACAGAATTTTTCTATTTCTTTTATTATAGCATTTGTATTAGTCAGGGTTCTCTAGAGGAATGGGACAAATAGGATGGATGTACATATTAAAGACAGTTTATTAAGGAGTACTGACTCACATGATCACAAGGTGAAGTCCCACAATAGGTCGTCCGCAAGCCGAGGAACAAGGGAGCCAGTCTGAGTCCCCAAACCTCAAAACTATGGAAGCTGACAGTGCAGCCTTCAGTGTGTAACTGAAGGCCCAAAAGACCCTAGCAAACCACTGGTGTAGGTCCAAGAGCTCAAAAGCTGAAAAACTTGGAGTCTGTTGTTCAAGGGCAGGAAGCATCCAGCACAGGAGAAAGATGGAGGCCGAAAGACTTAGCCAGTCTAGTCCTTCCACATTCCTCTGCCTGCTTTTGTCCTAGCCACACTGGCAGCTGGTTAAATGGTGTCCACCCAGATTGAAGGTTCATCTGCCTCTCCCAGTCCACTGACTCAAATGTTAATCTCCTTTGGCAATACCCTCACAGACACACCCAGTAATAAGACTTTGTATCTTTCAATCCAGTCAAGTTGACACTCAATATTAACCAGGATAGCACTTATGATAGAAATGCTATCTAATGGACATTCACTTGTTTGAATTCCCCAACCTGGACCCATGAAATCAGAGCCTATGTATCTCACATACCAGTGTGTCCCCAATGTATAAAGATTCACTGCTACATTTATACTCTCTTGATCCAGCTCCTTGAATTATTCATTTAACAATTTCACAAATACTTTTGAGCCCTTGAGAGACAGAAGTTATAAAGAAAATCAAAAGGATATTTTGCTAGAATAACAGCAGTAGTTGCTCCTTTAGAAAGAGCAATAAAGGATATCCTCTCTGACGAAGTGACATTTGAGTTTAGATATTAGTAATGAGAAATAGGGCTGATATTTATTTCTTTAAATGTTAATTGAAGAAATCTCTGATTTTAGTTTGGTTAGTGCTCCTGATGAAATTGCCAATTCCATGCCAAGGATGCTACCTCCAGACCTTTTCAAATGCTACTACATCCTACATATTGCCACAGTGGTGCTAGATTCTGTGCACAGGAGAGGAAAAAGGTCTACCCTACTGGATTAAGGACCTACCCTATTCTGGTGATATCTCATTTTAACTAAGTTACATCGACTGGCCCTCTTCCTTTGTCCCCTACGTATATACCCTTGAACTCATCAAGATATTCACCAAAGATGTCAGTTACTCTCCTCTGTTCATTTTCTCCTGCAGCCAACTTACAAAACGTCAACAACAACAACAACAACAAAATCTCTCTTTTCAGGAAAATTTCTGTGTAATTCACATTCTTTGTTCACAAACCTAAGACTAATGATACCCGTCCTTCCCTAAAAATAACCTTCAAGAAAAAGCTCTGCCACAATGAAGAGACTGCATAGAATTTGAACTTAGAAAGATCTGGATTCAAAGCCTTACTTCACTTACTGCTGTGGTATTCAAAAAGATAAAGCAATTTAATAGATTTAGTTACCCATTAACCTTCAATGGAATATAATTATTAGGTTTCAGACTGGCAAGTTTATGACTTAAAAAGTAATCCCAGGTCAGCTGTATCAGAAAAGAGCAGATGCCCAATACCCACTCTTACGGATTCTGTGTTATAGGATAAAGTTTAGAAATCTCAAGCAAGCAAATGTGTTCTTGGTCATATACACTAAAGCTTGAGAGCTTCTGGTCTCTGACAACAAGAACAAGCTGATTTAAGACAAACATCAATGTCTTCGTCTCCTAGGGCTACTGTAACAAAGTACTACAAATTGAGTAGCTTAAAAGGACAGAAATTTATTATCTTATAGTTCTGTATGCTAGAAGTCAAAATTAAGATTTCACAGGGTTGGTTCTCTCTGAGAGTTCTGAGAGAGAATCTGTTCCATGCCTCACTTTTGGCTTCTGGTGACAGCCACAAACCTTGGGATCTCTTGGTTTGTGAACATGTCACTTCAGTCTCTGTCTCCATCTTCACACAGGATTCTCCCTATGTGTCTTTCTCTTTTCTTCTTCTAAGAACACCAGCCACATTGCATTAAGGGACTACCTTATTTCCTCATGACCTCATCTGAACTAATTACACCTACCAACAACCTGTTTACAAACAAGGTTACATTCTGAGGTACTGGAGGTTAGAACATTGCATTATTCAGGGCTTTCCAGAGAAACAGAACCAACAGTAGAGAGAGAGAGAGAGAGAGAGAGAGAGAGAGAGAGAGAGAGACATTTATTATGAGAACTGGGCATATGTGATTATGGAGGCCAAAAAATTCAATAGTACATCATTTGCAAGCTAGAGAACCAGGAAAACTGGTGGTGTAATTCACTCCTGGTGTGCATGCTTGAGAACCACTGGGGTCCAGAGTCTGGAGGCCTCACAACCAGGAGCTCCAGTGTTTGAAAACAAGAGAAGATGGATGTCTGAGCTAAAGAAGAAACATACAGAATTCATTCTTCATGTTTTGTATTCTCAGGTCCTCAAAGAATTGGACGATGTTCTGCCACATTAGTGAGAGTGGGAACTTCTTTACACAGTCTGTGGATTCAAATGCTAATGTCTTCTGAAAGCACTCTCACAGAGACTCCAAGAAACAGTGTTTTACCACCTATCTGGGCATTCCTCAGCTTGGTGAAATTGTTGCGTAAAATTAACCCTTTTGGATTTCAACAAATATTTTTTAGGGGACCAAAATTCAACCAGTAACAAAGAATAACTGCATCTACAGCCAAGGGCTCCGCCACATGATATGCATCATAATCTTCCACTAAGGGTCCTGGTCATGCACTATGGCCCCTAAATCAGGATTATCAAAGCTATAGACCTGGTCCTGGGTTTTTAAGTAACTTTCACAAACATGTTTAAAAATCACTAAACACATATGCTAATGATATACTAATGTTTCTATGGCAATAGCTTGTGATATTTATAATGTATTAAAAGACTTTCTTAACATTAAAACTCTGTGTAAAACAAAATACCAATTTTTGAGTTAACCAAGCAGTATTAAGTAATACTGGTAGTAGGTTGCTTTGCAACAGAAGGAAATAAAAATAATAATTTCATCTGAAAATGATGTATTTTATAATGAATTTCTATCTCTATAACATTTTTCACATGCCCCTTTTTTCGTATTGTATTAATCTTTTTTCTCTTTTCTGTATATGTTTACATTTCTTTTTCTTTTGTAGCATCATAAATTTTTTCACAATTATGTTTTCATCTTAACAAATTTATGCTGAGTACTAACTATATATTTGGTTTTGTGCTAAAAGTTGAAGTAACAATGTCCTTTAAAACTCAGTCTCAGCCCAGAAGAAATTCTTAGTTTACCAGAAGAGAGACACATAGAACCTTAAAAAAAAAAAAAGAAAAGAAAGAAAGAAAGAAAAAGAAAAAAGAAAAGAGAAAGTAAAACAACTACTGTGAAATTTGAAAGAAGGTACTTCCAAAAATTTAATGTGCACATGAATCAACTTGGGAACTTGTTAAAAATAAATTTTGATTCAGTAAATTTGAGGTGGAGCCTGTGATTCTTCATCTCTAACAAGTTCCCAGGTGATGCTTCTGGCTAGTGATTTATGCTTTGTGGAGGAACTTGATCGGAAATAAAATGAAGATGCATGCAAAATGCTAATGGAACAGAGATGGGGACAAAATTATTGCTGTATCCATCTTAAGGCTTAATGTTTAAGGAATGTTGCAAAGAAGAAGGCTGTAGATTTTGGGCTTCAAATATCACAATGAATTAATTGCCTAATAGTCTGTTCTCATGCTGCTAATAAAGACATAGCCAACATCGAGTAATTTGTGAAGGAAAGAGGTTTAGTGGACTCACAGTTCCACATGGCTGGAGAGGCCTCACAATCATGGCAGAAGGCGAAGGATAAGCAAAGTCACATCTTACGTGACAACAGGCAAGAAAGCATGTGTAGGGGAACTCCCATTTATGAAACCATTAGGGCCAGGGACAGTGGCTCATGCCTGTAACCTCAGCACTTTGGGAGGCCAAGGTGAGTGGATCACCTGAGGTCAGGAGTTGGAGACCATCCTGGCCAACATGGTGAAACCCCATTAATATTAACAATGCAAAACTCAGCCAGGTATCATGGCGGGTGCCTGTAGTCCCAGCTACTCAGGAGGCCAAGGCAGGTGAATTGTTTGAACCCAGGAGATGGAGATGGTGGTTGCAGTGAGCTGAAATAGCACCACTGCACTCCAGCCTGGGCGATAGATCAAGATGCCATCACAGAAAATAATAATAATAATAATAATAATAATAATAATAAAATAAATATATCTCATGAGACCCACTGGCATGATTCAGTTACCTCCTACTGGGTTCCTCCCATGACACGTGGAAATTATGGGAGCTACAATTCAAAATGAGATTTGGGTAGGGACACAGCCAAATAATATCATTCTGCCCCGGCACCTGCCAAATCTCATATCCTAACATTTCAAAACCAGTCATGCCTTTCCAACAGTCCTCCAAAGTCTTAACTCATTTCAGCATTAACTCAAAATTCCAAGTCCAAAGTCTATCCGAGGCAAGGCAAGTGCCTTTGCTTGTGAGCCTGTAAAATAAAAAACAAGTTAGTTACTTCCTAGATACAATGGGGGTACAGGCATTGGGTAAATACACCCCTTCCAAATGGGAGAAATTGGCCAAAATGAAGGAGCTACAGGCCCCATGAGAGTCTGAAATTCAATGAGGCAGTAAAATCTTAAAGCTTCAAAATGGTCTCACGTCCAGGTCATGCTAAAGCAAGAGGTGGGTTCCCATGGTCTTGGGCAGCTCCAACCCTGTACCCATTGTACCCTGTAAGGGTACAATGCCCCCTCCTGGCTGCTTTCACAGGCTGGCATTGAGTGTCTGCAGCTTTTCCAGATGCACTGCACAAGCTGTCAATGGATCTACCACTCTGGGGTCTGGAGGACAGTGGCGTTCTTCTCACACCTCCACTAGGAAGTGCTCCAGTGGGGACTCTGTGTGGTGGCTCCAACCCCACATTTCCCTTCCCCACTGCCCTAGCAGAGGTTCTCCGTGGGGGTCTTACCACTGCAGCAAATGTCTTCCTGGACATTCAGGAGTTTCTGTCATCCTCTGAAATCTAGGTGGAGGTTCTCAAACCTCAATTCTTGACTTCTGTGCACTCACAGACTCAACACCACGTGGAAGCTGCCAAGGATTGGTGCTTGCACCCTCTGAAGCCATGGCTTGATCTGTACCTTGGCCCTTTTTAGCTACAGCTGGAGAAGCTGGGACACAGGGCACCAAGTCCCTAGGCTGCACAGAGTAGGGGGGTCCTGGGCCTGACCCATGAAACTATTTTTTTCTCCTAAGCCTCCTGGCTTGCAATGGGAGGGCCTGCTACAAAGGTCTCTGACAAGTCCTGGAGACATTTTCCTTATTGTTTTGGTGATTAACATTTGGCTCCTTGTTAATTATGCAAATTTCTTAAGCCTGCATGAATTACTTCCCAGAAAATGGGTTTTTCTTTTCTACTGCGTTGTCAGGCTGTGAATTTTTCAAATGTTTATGCTCTGTTTCCTCTTGAATACATTATCACTTAGAAATTTCTTCCACCAGATACCATATATCAAGTCCAAAGTTCCA
The DNA here is from genome assembly GCF_003255815.1 of Theropithecus gelada. Lineage (NCBI taxonomy): Eukaryota > Metazoa > Chordata > Mammalia > Primates > Cercopithecidae > Theropithecus > Theropithecus gelada. The sequence continues at coordinate 51,889,944 of NC_037683.1, read as the reverse complement.
CAGATCTCTAGGGCAGGGACAAAATGCCAACAGTCTCTTTACATAGCAAGAGTGATCTTATTCCAGTTCCCAAAAAAGTTCCTCATCTCCATCTGAGACCACTTCAGTCTGAACTTTATTGTCTGTACCACTATCAGCATTTTTGTCAAAGCCTTTCAAAAAGTCTCTAGGAAGTTCCAAATTTCCCCGCATCTTCCTAAGCCCTCCAAACTGTTCTAACCTCTGTTTGTTACCTAGTTCCAATGTCACTTCCACATTTCAGGTATCTTTACAACATCACCCCACTCTATTGGTACCAATTTATTCTACTCGTCTGTTCTCATGCTGCTAATAAAGATATATCGGAGACTGGGTGATTTAAAAAGGAAATAAGTTTAATAGACTCACAGTTCCACATGGCTGAAAAGGCCTCACAATCATAGCAGAAGGTAGAGGAGGAGCAAAGTCACGTTTTACATGGCAGCAGGCAACAGAGCATGTGCAGGGAAACTCCTCTTTATAAAACCATCAGATCTCATGAGACTTAATCACTATCATGAGAACAGCATGGGAAAGACCCACCCCCATATTCCATTACCTCCCACTGGTCTCTCTCAAAACACATAGGAATTATGGGAGCTACAATTCAAGATGATATTCGGGTGGGGACACAGACAAACCATATCACCCAGTAAGAAAAATAATATTTTTAGCAATGACAATGGAACAAGTAAAGGTTCAGATATAAAGACTAATAACCAATAATAAGTGTGCTTAAACCAGTGCTTTTCAAAATGCACTTGTTAAAAGAGCATTTTGTTGGATCATCCTCCAGGCACATAATTATTTAGAATTTATGAGATTAGGGCATGTGGATCTTTCTCCTTAACTATCCCAACTCCTTCTTCTCCCTCTGCCCTCTTTATTTTGGGCTAGGGTTTTGCATACCTGTAGAAGGGAGAAAAACCATGTTCTGAGGGTATCTTTGCACACAACTTAGGGTCAAGTGATGAGGAGCCTTTCTGTGCCTTGTCCAGAAATTTGGATTTTATTTTTCAAAAGTAGTATTCAATTTTTGGATTCTTTGTTCATATTTAAAAAACAATTGAATATACCTTCATATATTTGTCATCATTTAGTTAAAATATATGTAACTATAGTTATATGCTTATACTATTGCATTTTAAATCACAGTAAAAGACAAAAACATTGGCATTAAGTACAGATAAAATAAATGATGAACAGTATTTAAAGTGTATTTTAAGATATCTTCATATCATCAAATATCATTTCTTAGGACACAATATATATTTAAGGTGAGGTTTGTTAATTATAGTGACAAACCTGAAATGTTTTGAAATGCTGTAGTTATTTGAAGTACATTTTTGATAATGTCGATTTATAAGGCTTACATTTTATAAAATATTATAGCAATGTTTTTCCTTTAAGCCTTGAAATAAAATTGATTGTCAGATTACTAAAACATATGTGATCATTATTGTTAGTATTATTATTTTTTGAGACAGAGTCTCACTCTGTCACTCAGGCTGGAGTGCAATGGCATGATCACGGCTCTGCTCACTGCAGCTTTAATCTCCTGGGCTCAAGTGGTCCTCCCACTTCAACCTCCCAAATAGCTGAGATGGTAGGCATGTGCCACCATGCCCTGCTGGTTTTTGGTGCATATATTTCTGTAGAGACAGGGTTTCACCATGTTTCCCAGGCTAAACTCAAATTCCTGGACTCAAGTGATCTGCCTGCCTTGGCCTCCCTAAGTGTTGGGATTACAGGCATGAGCCACTGTGCCTGGCCTAAAATGTACATTATTGATAGTATCCATAGTCATCAGATTCTTGATAATTTTTATTGTGTGAAAGTTTTTTTTATTAGGTAAGAGTTTGATGAGTTAAGTCTACAAAATGTAAACTTTACATTCATGTAACTGGGCAGTCATAAATTGAAATATTTAATAATGTGCTAGAAGACAACAAAACTATGTGCTCTTGTCAAACTCTCCCTGGACTAAAACTCTTTTTCTTCCCTGGGATGCCTCATTACCACGGGGACCTATGGACAAGAGGTACCTTTGTCAATTCATATATTAAATGCATGTGTGTCTATGTGTCTGTGTGTGTGTGTGTGTCTGAGTGTGTTTGGAACTAAATATAGACAAAATAGAAGCTCTAACATTCTAGTCAATATGATAGTCACTGTAGATTAATTCTTCCCAATCCACTGCCAAATGTATAACTACTCTTTTACAAGCTATGCCCTGGCTCCAGAATTTTCTAAGGAGCTTCAGAAAAAAAATAAAAATTCCTTTGCCCCGTGCTTACCTACTATATAAGAATCTCTGAGTATAAGCAAAGAGCCTTAGAATATGTACTTCTTCAAAACAACCAAGCTGACTCTGAAGTCACCCAAGGATTACATATAACTGTGGATGAAAGACCTTTAGAAGTTTGTAAGTAAGGGGGAATATAAGTAAGATGATCAAAATTATTTGAACTCTAAAGGAAGTGCAAAATATAGACTTCATGAAGAGTGCTGGAGGTAAGAAGACCCATGGGTAATTGTGAAGGTATCAACTCCTAACTGATAAAGTTCTGGAGATTAACTTATGAATGTCCCAATAGTGACCCATTTTAATCTTCAATTCTAAATTACACTGGCACATTAATTTTAATTATCTTAAAATTTTTGTCAATATAAGCATTATTTTCATTATAAATCCTAATCACTGTGGTGTTTACGGTAAGCCAAAGGTACTAAAAGCTGCATTAGAAACAACTCTTTGTGTTCTCACTCTCTCTCTCTCTCTCTCTCTAATAACAGTTGAAAAAAGAAAAAAGCAGAGAGTAAACCCGAGATTTTAGATTCAATAAGACTCCCCCATGCATCCCACTCAACTTTTTATATTATGATAGGAAATGTTTATATCCCAATGGCTTACACAGTGAAATAATTTATAGCTGACATTAGTTGCCAGCTTTATGATAATTTTAATGAAACATTCTCCAGTTCCTCCAAATATAAAGAATGTTTAAAGTGTAAGATAATGCTCAACAATTGAGAGGATATAACCAACAAGGGAGAAATGATGCCGTAATAACCAAACTGAATTGTTGTAATGTGACTGTTCTTTTCTAACAGCCTTATTCACTCCTTTTTATGCTCTGGATAAACTATCTTACATAGTAGTGAATAAGTAATAATGGTTCATATCCCAGCTGTGAGCAGTTTTGTGGTTAGTAAAAGAGGGAGCAGCCAGGGATTTTCAATCTCAAATAACATTGTATATGACAAGTGAAACTTTAGTAATTTGCAGTCAATAATTTGATACAGAAAACTGGCTATGTGGCTCAATTTTTTTTACATAAAATTGGATCTGTGTTTAAAACCTGAGGTTTGGGAATTTAATAAGTTAGGGAATTTAACATAGCTATCTCACTTATGATATTAGGCAAGTTGCTTAACTTCCCCAAATCTTGGTTATTCCCACCTGTACAGTAGGTGATTGAATGATATCGTTGTATGTGAATCATATAGAACATTGTGGTACATAGAATTTGGTTACAGCCTCTTCCCCAGTTCTGACTCCTCTTCTTCCCATTTTCTCATCTTTAAAAGTTGCAGTGCCTAGGTGCAGGGCTTTTCTCTTCTCTTTCTACACAATCTCCCTAGAAAATCTCTTCTTGTCTTTGGTTTGAAATACTGCAGGTAGGCTGGTGGTTCCCAGGCTCATATCTCCAACACAAACTTTTCTCTTACTCGAACTCTGACTTGGCTCATCAAACAATGACAACTGTCTACTCAGCAACTCCCCTTAAATGTCTGATGGACATCACCCACATCACACATTCAAAACTGAGTTCTACCTTATTTACCTTCTTCCCAAACCAGTCATCTGCTGTTCCTCCAGTTTACCCTACATCAGCAAATCAGATAAATCCTCTTCTCTTACAACTCGTGTGTGATCCATGAGCAAACTCTGTCATCTCAACTTACAAATCATCCATGATCCAACCAAATTTTCAACATTGTACTGTTTTTATCATTGTCCAAAGCATTGCTATTTCTCACCTGTATTGTTGAAATAGCTTTCTAATTGAACGTTTTGCTTTTATCTTTGCCCTGCTTCAGTCTTTTCCCTGTTTAGCAGTCAGAAATTCTTTCAGAATATGTCAGATAAATGCCACTTACTTGCTTGCCTTATGCTGCAGAGCATGATCCAACTACAGGCTGTGACTTCCATGGTGCTGCTCTCCTTCTGACCTCATCCCCTTACTACTTGTTCTTTGCTCGCTCAGTTTCATTCCAACAGTGAAAATTGAACAATTTTCCATCTGAAGGCTTTACACATTGGGTGGGGGGGGGGATCTTTTATAAATCTGGGATATGGCTGCTAGGACAGCCATGGGTGGGCTATTTGGGATAGCAAAACCCATATTTGTTCTCTTATCCTCAAAAAGTCTAACTTGGAATTTTTTACAGGATAGAAGAATGTTTTTCAGCAGCAAGAGAGGACAAGCTTCAATGTGTTATATGCAAGTTACTGGTTGTGTTTGTTAGTGTCTAACTGAGCAAAATAAATCTCATGCCCAAAATCAATAACAACATGGGAGGAAACTGCACATGAGCATGGATATGTGGAGGTGCAGTGTCTTGGTGGCACTACTGTAACATTTTAATTATTTTCTTACTGCTGCTGTAACAAGTTACACAAACTTAGTGACAAAACAATTCAAATGTATTATTTTATAGTTACTGAGGTCCAAAATGAGTCTTAGGGGACTAACATTAATGGATCAAAGAACAGTGTTCCTTCTGGAGGAAGAATCTGTTTCCAGGGAAGAATTTGTGTCCTTGTCTTATTCACATTCTGGAGGTCATGTACATTCATCCATAGGCTAGTGGCCCCTTCTTTCATCTTCAAAGCATATCACTCCAACCTCTGTTTCTCTCATTACATCCCATCTTTTGACCTCAAATCTCCTTTCTCTTTCTTATGAGAAGTCTTATGATCACATTGGACTCATCTAAATAATTCAGAATATGTGTCCCATATAAAGATTCTTGATTTAATCAAATATACAAGTCCCTTGTGCCATATAAAGCAATATATTCTCAACTTCCAGAGATTAGGATATGGCAATATTTAGGAACTACTACACCTACCACATAATGTGTTTTTAGAGCATGAAAAAAAATCCTGTCACAGAATGGATATCTCTTAGATGTTTGTTGAATGAATGAGCAGTTAGGAAGTAAACTTGTTTTAAAAATTTTTTTATGGCATATGTATGTATATTGCAAGCATGAGGAAAATTTCATGCTTCACAGTGCAAATGGTACAATAAAATTGTGTTGAGTTCTATGCAACAATAAAACAATTGCAAATATTATATAATACTAACTAATGTATGATGTGTTAGTATAAGAATGTTACTTGTGTTAACTCATTTGATTTTTTTCAATAATATAACAAGGTAGATATTAACAGTATCCACCATTTGTTTACAAATACACTGAAGCACAAATTAGTTAAATGATTTGCTTGTTATCACATATTTACTAGGCAGAGGAGTCATGAATGAAATCCAGGCAGTTAGCTTCAGATGTGGCTACATTAATTATTGAGTGATAGGTTCCCGAAACAAACAAACAAACAAAATTCTGGACAATAAAGAAGAAAACAATCACATTTAATTAGAATTATTAGAAAGACTTCTTTGGGTTAGAGTTATTTATATTTAGACATATTTTAGGATAAATAATTATTTCAAGTAGATAAAATAGTCTTGAGTGATGAGGAATAGTTAACATTCTTGGTTGACTGGAGCATCCGAAATATTTCCATGCAGGAGAAATTAAACTAAGAAGATAGGATGAGAACATGTTATGGGAGAACTTGATGAAGTAAGATATCTGCCAAATTTGGCAAACAATGAAAAACCTAACTAGGGGAATAATCTGATTAAATTGTCTTTTCAAAGTCTGATGTAGCAATGGCATACAGGATAGCCTAGGGTACTGCCAGTTTCCAGTGACAAAATGAAGCATTTTGCACAATTTCGGATAAATTGTCATTTATATGAATTAATGTGAATAAGTAAAAATGAAAAGAGACAGATGAAAGAGACTTGAGGAATTTAGAGTTCACATAATTTTCAGCTTTATGAATTTTCTACCTATTGTTAAGAAAAATCTAAAAATGCCTGATTTTTAAATTTCACATCAGTTAGATGTTATTTATTTTTTTCAATTATTTGCAAATATTAGCCAAGCACCTACTGTGTAACATATACTTTTCCAGTTATTGAAGATTCATTAATAAAAAGACAAAGGCCCTGAAGTGAAAGAGGGGCCACACATAAAGAAATAATTTTAGTGTTATTAAAATATAATTATGATTATTTCCTTCATGATAATAGTGGTGTTGAGATATAGCTATTCTTTTCATGGAAAACAATAAGTTATAATTAAATTCATGGAATTACAAAACAGGTAGTTGAAAATGTCAAGAAAGGAACTGGAAATATGGATCTATACATGAAAAAAGAGACCAAAGTTAAAAATAAGGATTGGAATGCTGAAGAGTCAGGAGAGGTAAACTGTTAAAACAAACAGCCCTCACATTTTAGTGACTTTCAATAACAATTTATTTATTTCTCATGGCTGAGTTCATGTTGTGAGTTCAATATCAGAAGGACAGGAGGTGAATAAGTTTAAGTTAACTTAGAGTCTGTTCTGCACAATTATTCAGGGATCTAAGCTACTTTCATCTAGCAGTCTCATTCTCTTCTAGGGCCTTGAAATCCTTTACTGGATGAATTGCATAAATCGAGTAGCCAGGAAAGAAAAAGCTTGTGAAAGGTTTATGGGATGTTTTAGGTGACAGGTTTGGAAGTGTTGTACATAATATCCAACAGAGCTTCATGAATTCAACTCAGATTCCCTCAGGGTAGGTAGGGAAATGCACTTTAGCTGTGCATGATCAAGAAAAAAAATAACCTATTGATGAAGATGTAGTACAGTGTCTATGCTGCAGGTGGCATTTGCAGATATTGAAAGTTGAAGATACTAAAAAGGAGGAGAACTACTGTTATATGACTGACTATAGAGAAGATATATATATAGTATTACAGCCTTGGTGAATCCCTCAATTCAGAGAGCTATTGCAGGAAACAACAATAAAGAAAACAAAAGAACAATATGGGAGATATTGATATTATCTACTATGAAATCAAGGAAGAAAAAATTTTAATACTGGACAAAAGTGAAGCAATAGGTTGACAGGTACAGATAATTTATACAAGTGAAAAATACATGCAGACATTAGATTTGCTAATAAGGAGCAATTTGGTGAATTCTGGTAGAAATTTTATAGTAGACTAATGACAGTACAGAATCAATTGCATTTTGTTTCTATACTTATTAACTGTGAATTCTTCATTTGGATCCTACATATAGCGTTAATTGGTTAGAGAGTTTTTAATTCAAATTAAGATATTTGTTGTTATGATCACGTGCTTTGTGGCTCAGTCTATTTATTGTGTTTTACATTTTCTAAGAATAAAATTGTATTCTTTCATTTATAAAAAAAGTTTAATAATATTAACCAGGTTTTCTAAACAGGATTGGAAAGAAAACTTTTACTTCATTTTATTTTATTTTATTTTATTTGGCAAAGCTGTGAAAATGTGAGCATCTAATGGAATGTTTCTACTTCATTTTCATTGTCATCTTTCTTCAGTAGTGAAGTACCAAAAAAGTACAGAAAAAAAAATGATGCAGATGATTTTTGTGATGTAACTGTCTACAGTTTAGGTATCTCTGAACCCATCTCTGCTCATCGTTTCTGAAGTTTGGCTATTTAATTCAACACAATATCCTTTTTGCTTGATATATTTCAAATTGGGTTTCTGGCCTTGAGTTGGATGCTAACATAGTCTTGATTTTTATATCAGAAATTTTGGAAATAAGTTCTAGTCTGCAAAATTTCTTTGATGACAAAGGAAGATCAGAAAGAAGTAAAACTAGCAGAAATTAAGAGTTAAAAGAAAACATGTGACCATGAAGATATGTTAATATACGTCTAATGAGTCACACATATAACTAGGAAGACATGAAGAGGAAGAGAAAGAGGGTTTCCAATCCTTGTGGAATGCTCTATTTCTTCGTACTTCAAATGAAGGATCTTTTTATGTTTTGTTGTGTTTTGTTTGGGTCTTTCCCTTTTTATTCTTTGAATTAATTGCAGTGCTTATCTTTCAATATGAATATGATAACTGTCATGTATTTCTTTATGTGTTTTGATATATACCTAAGAAAACAGTTTTGTAGAAGGCTTTCTCATAATTCTTAGAAACTTACATGGTGATTTATAAGTACCATCTTGTACTAACATATATATGAACAATGCATACTTAATTTTGAAGCTGTGTTATTAATATTTTATAATGGGTGATCCTGTTTTCTTTTTAAAATGTCAGTTGTCAACAGATTCTCTTTTACTAGAACTCTAACATATGAATATAAATATAATAATTTGCTATTTAAGTTAGCAAAGTTTTGTTGTTATTGTTTCAAAGGGAATATTGTGGAATATTGTATACATTTGGAGAAAAATATGCATACCTGCAATGTAATTATATTGTTACAAAATTGACTTAAATTTCCAGAAGGTGATTTGTCAATACGTCCTAAGAATCTGAAAAATTGTAACAGCTTTTGACACAACAATTTTTCTTATAAAATCTATATAAGAACATAATATAGTAGATCAAGATTGAAGAAAAGATTTATGTATAAAGATGTGCATTGCAAAATTTTTTGTTAAAAAATTTTAAATAATATATACAATAGGATTGTCTTAAACATGTTATATTTATGAAACAAATATTATTTAACTATCAAAGTAATATTTAAAAGTGTTTATAGCATGATAAATGTATACGCAAAATTGCAACTACAAAAAGATATCTTGAAAATTACACATTATGATATATTAAAATATATATTAATAAGGGAATTGAGGGAAATAGACCAAAATGTAGTTTCTTGTTTCTCTTCTTAAAAGTAAATTGTTTTTATACATATTAGAATCTTCATATAATTTAACCCGTTGACCTTATATCTGCTAGATCATTGCTGTGGCTCAGAGAGTAATATTGGATAAAACTGGAGATCCACTAGGGAAACAACAAATTTGAAAGAAAGAAATCTATCAGTTAATAAGTTATTTCCCCAGTTGATGATACGGAAATGAAATGAACTCTCTAACCTCCTCTTGGTTGAATAAACTGAACCTAATAGAACCTCAAGGCTAGAAAGGGCAGTGGAGATGTCATGCATTTCATCCCCTGCTTCCTATAAACTGCCCCCAGAAAAAATGAGAATGTTTCCTATTTTTTTATTATAATTCCCCAGAGAAAGCATTGCTGTAATTTCTCACTTTAAGCCTTTTCAATATTTCAAAGTTCTGTCAAGGAAAACTTATTTCTTTAACACCCAAGGCAAAAATATTAATAACTTTCTTCTTGGAGATTTAAATGTTCTAACCATCACCTTGAACTCTTTACATCATACCGTCATTTTTAAAAATTTTCTACTCTAGTTAAAACAGTTGTATATCCTTCAACTTCTTCCAATATGTGTTCTTTATAAGTCCATTAATTAACTCTGATCTCTTTTCTGAACAGTCTTCAATTTCTCTGCATGCCAGTTTATTTGTGCAAAACAGAACTGGTCAGAGTTCTCTTTCCTTATTTCCCAAACTCTAGGAATAACTCGAACTTTTTAACATAGTGTGACACTAAAATTTCTGTGAGTTATTTATAACCCTGGCAAATATTTTATTATTTTAAAATTTACTATCAGAGACAAGAGCAGTAGCATTCAATGAATACCATGATGTTTCTGTAGAAATATTATCTAATTCTTATTTCTTAGAGTAAGGCATACTTTTACTTTTTAGAAATATCAGAACTTTATATTTAAACTACTTGGCTACAGTAGCCTCCCAACCTCCTAAAAGAACATCTACTTCAATTGCATATTCTTTCAATAATCAAATTTGCAAAAGGAACATTGTTTAAAATGAAAGTAAAATTTACAAGCATTAGCACTTTTTGCTCAAATATATTAATTCTGATATGACTAGTATCCTCTTTTTATTGGGAGGCCAAGGGCAGTGATTAATTTTCTATGATTTTTTATCATTAAAATGAAAGCTTTTGAACTTACAAAGATTTGCATTCTTGTGTATCTTAGTTGTATTAGTCAGGGGTCTCCAGAAAAAAAGTACCTGTAGCAGATTGCCTGTAATATAAATGTATATAAAATATATATGATTGCATATATATATAATTTATCATCTTATATACATATACATATATATTTGATTTATACATGGAGAATTGGCTCATATAATTACGGAGGCTGAGAAGCTCCACCAGCGGAGTCAATGGTGTAAATTCTAGTCTGAGGCCTAGAGAAAGCAGTTATAGCTCAGCTTAAGCAGGCAGGCAGAAGCAAAAGGGATGAATTTCTCCTTCCTCTATCTTCTGTTCTGTTCAGGTCTTCAATGGATTAGAAGAGGGCAGTCTCCTTTACTGAGTCCACCAAATCAAATGCTAATCTTATCCAGAAACACCCTCACAGACACACCCAGAAATAATACTTAACCTTCCACCTTCATACCCCATGGCCACTAGAGTTGACATGTAAAATTAATCATAACACTAGTCGTGATTATGTAACAGTGAAAATTGCTATATATGCAGCCTCTGTAAGCTTGGGTATGAATAAATGTGTTACTTAACTTGAGCTTTATACAGAAAAAGTTGTAATGTTTTTTGACGATTTATTACAAAATATATACCTTTTGATATGTTAATCAAGTAAGCATCTGGTCAATTAACCCAAAGGAAAAGAATACACGTTGTCACTGAATATACTTACTGATCCTATTGGAAGATAAGGGTGATGATTAAAATTTGAATGTTAAGATAAAAATACCCATTAAAATGAATTGGTATCAGACCAGTTATACACAAATGCTGTAAAGCCACAGTACTTTGCTAATGATAATGATATTAAAATGTGCTTTGAAAGTTAGTAATGAGAAGAATTGAATTTGTAAAGCAAGTAAGATCTATAACATTTATAAAGAATGGTGGTTCCATTATCCATCCCCATCAAATTAATCTTACTCTTTACAATTTACAGAGCTTTATAAATCATTCAAATTTATCTAGTTATTGAGTTTGGTCACACAGTCACACTTCTAGGTATGTGTCTCCAGGTTATTTCTGTCTCTGTTTTATAAGAGTCATTGGAAGTGTCATTAAATGACTTGCTCAGGGCCACTCTGATCAGTTAGATTTGAATTTCTCATCTGCTTTTATATTCAGTTTAGTGGGGCCATGGTTGCCTTTGCTTTAAGTAAATAAAATGTTATCTCAAGAGAACAAAAATAAATACATAAAATATATTTATCATTCCAGATGAATCAATCCAATATTGAGTACATACGTCCATTTTTCTTTACTGTTTATACATTTTTATTTATTTAAACTAATTCTATTTATATCAAACATGTAATCATGCTAATAATTTTATCATTGTATATGGAATATGAGATATCAACCGTAATTGCTATTGGAGAAGAATGTTAGATTTCTTAAAAAATGTATACTTTTCTGAAAAAATATAACATCCAACTTTCAAATTTAAGTTTCCTTAATTTTGAATTGTTTTTCTTTTAGTTCAACCTGGTTAAAACAGAAAATTTCTGTGGGTTCATTGTTAATTACCACACCTAAGACAGAACTGATAACCATTAGCCTATGTTCCCATTACAGGATTCCTTCAGTGTTGCTTCAGCAACCAGAAATCTCTATGGCCATCGTCGTCTCTGCCCAAGCCTTGTTTAGGGCCCGCTGGGCTCACTCTGCCCACTTGGCCCAGCAGGCTGCACTTGGCTGATGCTTTGGCCCAGATACTGCACCTGCCATGGCTCCATGCTCAGCCCACAGCTGGACCAGGCGTAGTGCTAGTGACTTCTGCCTTGGGCACCAGCATCTAGACAAAGGGAACACAGTGACACCTGAAAACTTGGAGATGACAGCAATTGTGAAACCCCAAGGGGTGTTACAGCTCTTGCCTGAGGCGTCCCAAGGTCTGAGCCCCTAAGAGATGTTGCAGTTCTTCACTCCTGTATCTAGGCAAGCAGGAGAGTGTTACAGTTCTCTTTCTTCCATAGTATGGCAAGCAGGAGTGTGTTACAGCCCTTTTATTCCCACTGCCTGCAACCCAGTGGGTTCTGGGTTCTTGTACTGCCACCAAGAGGAATAAGGTGTGTGGACACCAGAGAGTGAATAAGGCAGAGAAGAATTTTTTTGAGCGACAGAAGGATAGCTCTCAGCTATGAAAGAGAGGATCCGAGAGTGGGTAGCCCTTTGTGAGGTTGAGTCCAGGATATGTGGACTTAGAATGGGTGAGTGCCTGCTGATTGGTCCTTGGGTTGACTTTGGAAAAAGCACCATTCAATTGGTTTAAAGGCATCATTCGGAAGGAACCAACTGAGAGAGAGAAAGAGGGTGAGATGGGTATAGAAGTTCTCACTCTGGTCATAGACTCTATGTGGAACCAGCAGCTCAGTTTTCAGGCTTTAAACGGTCTTTGGCTTGAAGGTCTGGTTTCACCAGGGACTTGTCTCTGTCTGCCTAGGAATTTGTCTGTCTCCTGTCACTATTACTCTCTATTTCCACTGCTGCTTCTCTTTAAAGAATGTATCGGTTCATGCTTTGCAACTAAATTATTGTAGATGCCTGCCTCTTATTCCTTCAGTCAGTTCTGAACATCACTTCTAGATTAATATATTGTAACACCTCTTTAATTTTATCACTTCCACGTTCAAGTCTCTTGCTCACAGAATGAAGGCTTTCAGTGTTTTGTTGGTTGTGACATTCTTAACTGCTCTTATTCTTCATTTTGTAGGCCAATCTTTAGCAAAACTGTCAATCACATTCTTGGGCTCTTGACCTGTACATGTTTGTACTTCAGTACATTTGCCCTTGTCAATCCCTATTTTGCCTTTATGTCCACCTTCTCATCTCAAGCCCCACCTTGAAGTTCTGTACAGTTTTTAAAGCCTGGCTCAAAATTATAGACCACATTCTATATAAAATATCTTACGATAATGCTAGGTATAAGTGACTTCTTTCGTTTCTATAATCCCTGATCCCTTACAATTCTTCCGTTATGCCATGGGGGATATAACTATATGTCTTGTTTCTTATAGTGGTGGTTCTCTTCTCTCCTTGTGTCATACATTCCTTCATTCTAGAGACATTTTAAACTCCCCGAGAATTCCTTACAGATAAAAACTAGGGATTTCACACCTAAACTGATGTCTTGAATATAGTAACTAAAATTTTGTTTAATAGATATATCTATTTTTTTCTAAATAAACATATATAAAATATATCTATGATGGATAGATCAATAAATGTATCCATTAAATACTACTGCTTTATACCAATTCAATTCACATTTATAGAAGCTTTATTTTGACCCAAGCATGTAAAATGCCGAGGTGATTTTCATAGGCCACGTACACTTAAGGAGTTTAGTCTGACAAAAGAGATTCAAGATTAAATTAGAATGACAATAAAATGAGACACTGATTTGTATTGGTGAATTCTGCTTGCATAGAGGAAAGAGTTATTGTCTTAGTCTTGGGTTCATAGGTGTTGTGATTTGATTTGAGTCAAAAGTTGAATATAATAAGGAAAATGTGGCATACAAAACATTTCACGAAGAAGGTGGGCAAAGAAACAAGAGAGTATGTGGTTACCAGTAAAGTGCAATGTTCATGTGCAGAAAGAGCTGGAAATGAGACACGTGGAGAGTAGGTAGTGGCCTCCCAATCTGAGCCAAAGTCCAGGAGTTGAAACGTAAAGACTTGGCTCTCCTGGTCCCTCTTCCTCACCCTAACTGTGCACAGGTCAGTCCTTGTGGCAAGTATTAGATGTTATTATTATTATTATTTTACTTCTTACTATTGTTTCCTCTCCTCATAAGCCATTACAAATCCCAGCGAGTGGAAGAAACATGAACATATCACTTTATTATCAAAGCTTCAAACCAATAACTTTGCCAAGGATTCTAACAGAACCCTACCATTAATACATAAATTTGTCTTTTATAGAAAAATAAAGCAAGCTAGGAAAATTAGAGTCCTAGAACATGGAGATTTCAAGAAGAATTAAGAGTATCTACCACAAAATTGAATATGGCTTCACTAAGAACACAGCTATTTGGGGAGAAGCAAGGATGGTAGGTCAAGGATCATGTTTTATGCAGTAGGTTTCTCACCTCTCTTACAGTCTTATACAATATTCAGTCTCCACATTAAAAATTGTATGTGGAAAAGGAAAGACATCAGAACAATTATTAGATGTTTTATAAAAATAAACCACAGGAAGTGGTATGGTGATGACTGAAGCCAACAGGATTAAACGAACATGATTTTAAATTATAGTTCTACCAATTATCAAATGTAGAACCTAAGGAAATAATTGAATATTATTAATGCTTACTTTTATTATCTGAAATCACAGGAAAAACATTACATTCATTTCCTAGGGTTGTTTGAAGACAAAATGAGATAATAAAAGGACAGAGCAGATTTTGGCACATAGTAAATGCTCAGTATATGTTGATTATGCTGATTGCAGATATTATTTGAAAGGACTGTTTCTGAAAATATGTTTTCTTAGTTATATCTCAGAATATTCTCCTTGAAATGTTAATTAAAAGCATACTATTTCTTCCTAACTTCTGATACAGTCTCATTATTTTCATATAATATCACTTATGTCTTTAAAAAATTCCTCCATTTATGTATTATTACAAAGAAAATCAAATTTCTCACCAAAGTGGATTAGTTATTTCCAAAGCTACTATAAATATTTACTCTTAAACTCCTAACAAAACTTATAGTCACATTTATAATGAATAGAAGAAAAAATAAAATCTGGTTATACTATATATTAATTCCATTTCTTTCTACATTTATTTATTTATTTTTATTTATTTATTTATTTTTGAGACAAGTACTCGCTCTGTCACCCAGGCTGGGGTGTAGAAGCAGGATCACAGTTCGTTGCAGCCTTGACCTCCTGGGCTCAACTGATTCTCTCACCTCAGCCTCTGGAGCAGCTGGGACCACAGATACATGCCACCACACCCAGCTAATTTTTATATATTTAGTAGAGATGGGATTTCACAGCGTTAAGCAGGCTGATCTGGAACTCCTGGGATCAAGCCATCCCCCTGCCTCAGCCTCCCAAAGTGTTGGGATTACAGACGTGAGCGACCACACCTGGCTGCATTTCTTCCTTTGATGGTTGAATTCTATCCATCAAATGCTTAATCTACCTAAGGCTTGAAAAATGCAATTTATGATTAATTGAAAGTATTATTATAGGGCTGTGAGCAGTGGCTCACGCCTGTAATACTAGCACTTTGGGAGACCAAGATGGGTGTATCACCTGAGGTAAGGATTTCAAGACCAGCCTGGCCAACATGGCAAAACCCCATCTCTACTAAAAATACAAAAATTAGCCAGGTGTGGTGGGGGGTGCTATAATCCCAAGCTACTTGGGAGACTGAGGCAGGAGAATCGCTTGAACCCCTGGGGTGGGCAGACATTGCAGTGAACTGTGGTCACGCCTCTACACTCCAGCCTGAGTGACAGAGGAAAACTCCGTCTCAAAAAAAAAGTATTATTATAGTATTTAAATTTTAGAAAATACAAAGATTAAGTGAACCCACAAAAGAGATTTTTTTTGTCTTTGCAGTTGAATGAAGAGAATACTATCCCTTGCAATCTTTATTTTCTTTGACATAATCACCAGAGCCACCTTTGTTGTATTTGTTTATGGATTTTCAGTCTGTGAAATGCTAAAAAGAAGAACACAAAAAGGTTATCATGGTCATCATACACATGTGAATAATTAGATGTGACTGATTATAATAGCTCTGAGCAAATGCTTTAAAGTCTCTGCCTGTTATATGAACTGTTTCCTCATATTTCGTACTTTTCAACTGATAAAAGACTTGCTCAAACTTTTCATTTTGGATGTGTGAATTCTATACTAATT
Organism: Theropithecus gelada; assembly: GCF_003255815.1. Lineage (NCBI taxonomy): Eukaryota > Metazoa > Chordata > Mammalia > Primates > Cercopithecidae > Theropithecus > Theropithecus gelada. The sequence continues at coordinate 51,873,790 of NC_037683.1, read as the reverse complement.
CTATTTGTGTGTGTCTGGCTGTTCTAAATGGCTTTCTGGGAACTTTGGACCTAACAATGCTTTAATTGTATTTGCTTGGTTTTTGCGAGGATTTTTTTTTTTTTTAATTTGTATCAGATGAGAAAAGAGAGGTTTAGATAAAGGCAATTGAAATAACTGAAAACTTTTGACTAAATAGCCTATTTTGATTACCCAAAGGCATCCTCTATGATAAATATACTGGGCTATTTGTCTAGAGAGCTGCATGATTTCAGCAGAGTTTAGCACAAATTCTTTATGTTTATCTGTCAGTGAACATTCATTCAGAAAATGAATTTCCAGCAGTTAAAAACAGCGTGATGCAGCCAGTCAACCTATCACAGACGAAACCCAGATATAAAGGAAAACATTACATGGCAAGTGGCACCACAACTGTTGAATAAAAATGACAAATAAAAAGGCTAATGAGAATTGAGTAGTTCATATCCTGAAACCTCTAAAACCACATTCATTATGCTAAGAAATTAACCAAATGCATTTTTTATTTTGTAATAGAAACTTGCACTTGGCTAACTGAAGCTTCCATTGCATCTCCCACAGAGCCCAAGAAGTATCAGTATGTGACTACTGAATGATGGACAATGAAATATATTAACACCATAAAAAAGAGAAAAGGGCAATTAGGTATCTGTTGAAGATTCTGAAATTTAAGTAGGAATATATGCCAGAAGAAACAATTATTTAATACCAGAGTTTTCAGACATATTTAGTATAGAAAACTTGGTAAAGTTTTATAAAGGAGAGGACTGAAAGTAGAAAAAGAAAAAAATAGTTTTAAAATCTTTATATTCAAATAAAATAAACATGTGGAATTAATTTGAAATTATTAATAAAAACTCTTTATAAATAACATTTTATAATTCATTTCTGTGTTCCAACAAGTGTTACTTATTATTACAATCTTGTACTCATCTGCTATTCTTTGATGCTAACCTGTTTCTACACTGAAAGAAATAGAGTTCCAAGAGTTGTCTGCATCTTGGAACAGCGAAAATAAAGATAGGACAAGAAAACAGAGTCATTGCTGGACAGTAAGAATACTTTCAGGGATGCAGAGCAGGACATTTAAAGGAGCTTCTCTGAACAAGGTGTGATCATCTAAGAATTAAATGTGAAAACAATAATTATTTGAAAACCCAAGAATCTATACTGATATTCAAATGTGTTAAAGAATGGTCATATACAAATGAATTTCACGTCTTAATGCTTAACTCATTTTGATCAACATTTAAGTATCATTATACTTATTTGACAGTAAAGTTGTTACCCCTATGTCTAGTTGGGGTAATAAAAATCTAAAAAGGTGAAATCAAACAACAAAAACATTAGGGAAAGTGCAGATATTTATATTGAATGTTTTAAACCCATGGAAATACATTTCAACTATTGGTTCCACATTGGAAAAATGGCATCTTTAAGGTCCAAAGTTTTACTTGATTAAATTCTTATGCTATTGTTATTTTACCTGTATAAATTAGAAACTAACTGGGCAAATATTGGTTTGAGGAAATGGATTTTATTCAACATTCTCTTACTCTCCAAACACACACAATCTTTGTTTCTATCTCATTTTCTCACACACACACACACACACACACACACACACAAGAAATGATAAGGGCAAAACACATATTGTATGTTCAAAGGATGTGGGATTACTCAAGTTAAAAGGAAAGGCATCACTGGAAAGTTCCTTTCAGTATGTAATGGTCAATAAAGCTAAGTCTGGGTAGAGTCTTCTGGAAGCTTCACTCAGATCCAAGAGACAGAATCTTGGGCCATTACCTCCGTTACAGAATCAAAGTTGCCATAGCAGGTATGAGATGGTCATTAGGTTTCACTCCCTTAAAAGAATGCAATTGTAACTATGGAAGGAAAAAAATAAATATATTATTAAAAGTTTCCCCCGTCTCTACTAAAAAATACAAAAAACTAGCCGGGCGAGGTGGCAGGCGTCTGTAGTCCCAGCTACTCGGGAGGCTGAGGCAGGAGAATGGGGTAAACCCGGGAGGTGGAGCTTGCAGTGAGCTGAGATCCGGCTACTGCACTCCAGCCTGGGCGACACAGCGAGACTCCGTCTCAAAAAATACAAAATAAAAAAAAGTTTCATGTTGCTTATATTAGTAACGCAAGTATAATAATAATGAGTTTTGGGGTCGTTGCATTGTGTGCCTGTGTGTGTGTGTGTGTGTGTGTGTGTGTATACACATATATAGTTTAAAGTTAATTTGAATGGTTAAATAAGACTGAGATACTATATTGATAAATGCTTTGTTATACTTACAAGAATGGCTTAAGTTCATAGTACTATTTTCCTTATAAAATCTATATATTTTCCTTGTTAAATGTTTGAAGTGATTAATATAATCAGATAAATAAATTTTTGAACATAGATTGAAGTGTAAATGAATTTAATTATTTAAGTAGAAGTAGATGTTTAAACAGATTTTAATCTCTCAAATGTATAATTTAGTTAAACATAAATTGAAACCAGTAAAATGACTAATCTTATTTTACAGTTATTTATGACATTAGAATAAGTTTAACTTCTCAAGAATAACTAAACTTTAAAATTACTAAGTATAATAATGAAATCTCTATTTTAAAAAGTAACCTGACCTATTTTTTCCATGTAAAAATCATCCCCTCATACACTACGAAAAGACTAAGGAGACTTAAGTTTAAATATCTTACCATATGCTATGATATATATTTTTACATTATAAGCATATGTTTCATTTTTTAATGTGAGCAGCAACGTTATTCAACAATTTTTTGAAAACCCTCAGATTTCTAACTGTAAACTTTTCTCAACCAAAATCTTCACATTTATATTCTATTACTGAGAAGACACTTAGCCATAAGATAAAGCGTACTAAACGTCCCTTTGAACCAAGCTAAATATGAAATGAACAGTAGCAAAAGGTGAATTATTTTTAAAATAACACCAAAAAACTACTGTAGGATCTGATGTTTAATAAGATGAAACAAAAACTAAATATTTCATAGCTATTTCAGAAATAAAAATAATCAAAAAGCATATTATTTCATTTTTATTCACTTTGGATATCTTACACTTCATGACTGTTATTTCCAGTTATTTCAAGATTTAGTCTAAACATTACTACTTTATTCCAAGAGGAATATTATATCTTTCTTCCCTGTCTCTACCATTTCCCTTTATTCCTTTCTCTTCTCACTTCCCCTCTTTGTCTTATTTCTTCCTTTACTTCTATGGTTTTTTTCTTCTTTCCATCATCCATTCTCCATTTCTCATCTTCTCTTTCCTCCCCACAGATATCCCTCCTTCTTTCTCTCACATTCCTACTTTCCCTCCCCACCTTTCTTCATTTCTTTCCCCAAATACATGTTTTTGTTGATCTGCAAGACATTGCATTTTTTAAATCAATTTGGTTTTGCAGCTTTATTGAAGTATAGTTGACAAAAAATTGTATATATTTAAGCTGTACAATCTGATGTTCTGATATATATGTATGCACATTATAAAATGATTGCCATAATAAAGTTAATTAACATATAAAGCTATATTTAATCCAACAAAATGACATATTCTTACTAAATACCTCTCAATGTTCAAACATTCAATGTTTTGGGACTAAGATTTATTTTGAAAATATTATTCATAAATGGATGTATTTATCTAATAACTGCTTACATGCTGGGAAAATAGCATCTTTTAAAGTTGAGTGCTGTATCTGATGGAATCCTTTTCCTTTTTTCCTTGCATAATGTAGAAAATAAATAGTTAAATATTGATTGAGTAATTTATTTTATTAAACTCCCCAAACACACACTCCAGAATTAGAAGAAATAATTTTTGCTAACACTAGATTAATGCAAAAATTTATGAAATATAGTTGCCAATTACTATAAGGCCTTCACAGAGAGAAATACAGTAAGGTGAATATATCACCTTAGATTTTAAGCAGTTTAGGAATTTTCTACACATCAACCAATTTATTTCAAAAGGCAAATTTAATAAAACTCTGATTGCAGCAGTGACTTCTCACCATACCATTGGAAAGGAAGGACATATCATAATAGTGACTTAGCTCACTGGTTTGGGATGACCATATATGCTGTTTATTCTCATGCCTCTAACTAACAAGTTAGTTATTCCATTCATTTCAGAATGGAAAATAAATAAGTGAAATATATAATTACATCATTTAGTATACTTTGGATATTGTCCCTGTACTGGCTCAGAGTAGAGAAAATTGTTAGACTAAGAAGGATATTTTTAAAACAATAAGCCAGAGTCTATATACTGACCCAGTTGACTCTTCTCTCCCTTTCTTCTCAGCCTCTTTGATCTATTTATGACTTTAAAGAGAACATACACTAACTATACCACAGAAATTTTAAAACATAGAATAAAAATGGGATCTATCAAGGTATTGTCTCTCAACTCGAAGCCCACACTCTGTATACTCTGCTTTGTGTGCCTGAAGGGAGACAGATCTGCAAAACACACTTCTTCCTTGCCAGCTGGTGCTTTGTTAGACTCTACCAACAGGAGACACAGTATAGGAATGGTGAAGCCAGGAAGAGGGAAAGGGAACATACTTTTCTTGTTCCTTGCTCTGCCTGTTATTCCCCCAGTTCTTCTTTACGCTTCCTGTTCCATCAATATCACCAAGGCAATGCTTCCTCATTTTGACAGTAAGAATCTGTCTAGAAGTAGCAGTGGATTTTAGCCTGTAGTTTCTCCAATACTACACACCTTTAGTGAGACCTTATTCTCAGAGGTGTGATTTCCAGGCCTGTAGAGTCTCTTTTCTAATCTCAGAGACATCAACACAAAGGGAGCAGCATCTCCTACTTATAGGACCAACTTCCAACTTTCTGAAGTTCCCTCCTAAAAACATTCCAGTTTCAATATTTCTCATGTCTTCTCTTTGTTCCCACAGTTCTAAGGGAAATAGCTGTTTTCTGCAGTTGCTGTGCTGTAATATCTTAATGTTGCTTTTTACCTTTTCAGATCTTCAATATCAAGTGAAACATTTCTTTATAATAAATTCTCTCTCTTATAATAACTGGTATGTTTATGTCTCTTGACTGGATCTGGGCTCATAAGTCACCTAATTAAAAATAGTATTTCCTCCGATTCTTATATTTCCTATTTCCACTCTATTTATTTCTCTTCATATTAATGATCTTTAGTTGAATTACTGTATTTTCCACTTATTAATATTAATATTTTTCTTGTGTCTCCTAAGTTTCAAGGAGGCAAAGATTTCTGTAAGCTATGTTCACTGCTATTCTTGCAATCACTAGAACATTGACAAACAATAAGTAAACAGTAAACATATATAATGTAAACAAATAAATGGATATATGGTAAAAAAATCAATGAAGAAAACTATGAATCAATAAAGGGATACTAATTATCTTAAATCGTACATCCAGAAGTACACATTATCATAATTAACACTGAGAAAACATCTTTCTTAGCCATCCTAGTATATAAAAATTGAGGGAACATCAATGCAGATAGAAAGTACTTATGAACAGAAAATAAAAATAAAAAAAACAGAAAATAAAAAAAATTTAAAAAGATTATTTCGATAAAATATTAAATCCATTTTAAGTGAAGGTATAGGAATGAAAAAGGCCAGAATTACTGAACAAGAGTTAAGTCTGAACTGAAGAAATATTAATTATTTTAAAAGGTTGAAAATTGGCAAGCAGATTGCCTAAATAATTAAATAATTCTTAATTATTTAATAATTTTAATAAATTTAACAATTTTTAATAAATAATAATAAATTAAAATTTGCCCTATTGACCTTTTTAAGTGTATAATGTTATAAGTTTTTAAAAATGTCCTCATAATAAGCATATGGACTCCAGTTCCTCACAGTTCCACCTACTCCCAATTGCCTTAAATCCAATTATTTAATTCCCTTTATTATGTGTCTGTCATCTGGTAACATTTGAGTTTATGTCCCCTGTTTAAAGGTTTCTGTAAATTTGATAGATGTCTCAGGAACAGGATTGAAGATGTATAGTCCTTTAAAAATTAAAAGCTGTCTCTGTAATCCTACTAGTATGACAAAATACAGCTGGTTTGCTACATGACACAGAATAGTGATTCCTTTCCTCAAATTTCCTTAGCAGAGATGTGCCTTATTCTGGGTTGCAATATAAAAGTAAATTTTATTTATGGAAACTTTTATTTTAAATTACTTCTCATAATCTCAATGTCCCTTCATAGTGTATAAAAATCTATTCTGGGAGTAGATCTCTGTATGCTAGTCCTTGTACTAGGAATAAGCAATACAACCTAGAATTGAATGTCTTGGTCCTCAAGGAACTTACTGAAATTTCTGTTTTGAGATCTTGTATGTTTATAAAATAATCTGAGAAAACTGCCATAAAATAGATATCGTAGTGTCTAAGTCTCCCTTGTAAAGGTCTATTATAAATCTCCCCTTCAATATAGAGTAGATGGAAGAAATAATCAAGGTAATCTTTTTCACCAAAAAACTGTAGCAAGTATACTTGTTTGTCCTATTCTATATCTATATCTGTATCTATAATCTCTATGAATCATTCAAATATCTATCTTTTGAGAGAGAGACAGAGACCTGAGATAACAATATTGATACACTTAATTTGGGATATTATTTATCAATGAAAATAATGTCCAAATTGGACATTAGGATAGATCTTCAATTTATATTTCAAGAAAAATTGAAAAGAGAAAAGGGAGAAGCAGCTCAGGCATCGCTCTAGTCTTTGCTTGGGGAGGGTCGTTGGTGTTAGATTGTAAGCAGCCTCCTTGTTAACATTTTCCATGAATGAAAAAGTATTTTCTATTCCAGCTCTGAGATAACAAAATAGGGCACACTATAGTGCTGGTGATATCAACCATGATAGTTAAGATAAGAGATCAGGAAAAAGTGTAGCCTGATTTGTACTGGGTCTTTTGCTTTTCATTCGCTTTTAAATTTAAAAAAAAAATTTAATCCAAGTATAGAAACCCCATGTTTAGTACCCCTAAACTGGAACAGCTTCAGATAGCAACTTTTTTTATTTAAAAGCAGTTTCAAAACTTGAAAGAAAGTATATGGAACCAATTTAATTACTATTTGATAACATCTGGAACAGAAAAATGATCCATTATTCATAAACTACTCAATGTTGAGTACTGAGCTAGGTTGCTTGCATCCATTTTGTTTCATTTACTGATTATAAAACTCTGTGAGGAGTGTTATTTCTATTCAAAATTTATAGCTGAAGAAAGTGAGATTTCAATATTTTAACTAATTTCCCAAGGTATATATTATACAGTACAGTTGGGACTAAACTAAGGAGAGACTAGAAACCCCATCCATGATTTTTTCTTTCTCTTTGCCCAGCTGTAAAATTAGGAAAAAAAAAAATCTCTTAAGTTTCTTCCAGCTCTGAAATACTGATTCCTATTTAAATAATATCTCAAATAGATATTAGTAAAATTCTGTGTATCTTTTTCCATTCTTAGTAAGTTGATTTATTCATATCTTCAATATCTTCAATATAGACCAAGAAGAGTAGATCTTGAATTGAGCTAGTCAGAGACATACATTTCTTACATGTTGTCCCTAATGCCTCTGGATATCTTTTCACATTGTAGTAACAAAAAATGGAATATTAGATATAACTTTAATATAGATTGACTCTATAATCTCCTTTAACTAAAGGATCTTATGCTAGTGACTCTCTAAACATTTATATTGCTGCTTAGAGGCCCAGTCAACAAAGGAAGTCTTCAGTAGCTGGAGACATCACTCCATCATTTCTTTTTCATTTACTAATTCTATATTTTTATTTATGCATGTATGTGTCTGATTTCTCCACCTACATAAAAGCGGGAGGGCTCTTAATAAAGCTATTGTCACCTGTTTTACTGTTACACTTTTTCCCTGCTTCTCATTTCCTCTTAACCCAAAGTTATTTGTGGCATCAGACAGACCTTGTGTACAGTTTATATTATTAAAAGGTATTATAATAAAGATATTGTTATCTTTATTAATATTTAGTATTTGCCTCCAGAGCTAGTGACACCAGAAAACTTACAGAAAGCGCACACACACACACACACACACACACACCCCAGATTAGCCAGAGGGTATTTTTATTTATTAGGTTCCTGGTGTACAATTAAAATGAAAATAACATGTTAAAACAAGTGCACTTTGCTGATTTCAATCTGCCTGAACAGCAACCATCTGTTAAAGTAAAATTCACACTGACTTTCCCAGCAATGAAAGTCCTTACATAATGTATGTGACAACAGAGGGAAATCTAAATTCAGAGAGAAATATTGGGTGAGAAATAGTGAATGTCCTTTGAACAGGTCAAAAGTCAATTCTGTAGCCTTCTTGTCTAAGAACAGACATACACTATTTACAGTATGTCATTGAAAAATTTCTTTACTGATTTAGAATTCAAATGGCTGTAATTTCTTTAAAAGACCAAGAAAAAAAAATTCCTACGTATTCATATGTTCTTTATGTGCTTCTTAATATGGTTACCTCTTCCTTGATTTGTTCCATAAGGGACATGTTGGATGAAAAATGTAAGGCCTTTTAATGGTCCCTGATAGCTACTTTAAAAGAGTATATCAAACTGTTTTGTACATTTCATTGTTTGACAGTATTTTAATACTTTGGGCAGCCGCATTCCTCTGTTCATGTTTTTCTTCCTGTGTCTGCAACACCAGAAAGTTCTAGTCTTCTGACCTTCCTAAATTTCTTTTTGTGGTAATACTTTTTCTCTTCTTATCTGATAAATGTAGGCATTGCTCATTTTTAAAATTAATTAATTAATTTATTTATTTTTGAGACAGAGTTTCACTCTTGTTCTCTAGGCTGGAGTGGAATGGCGTGATCTTGGCTCACTGCAACTTCCGCCTCCCGAGTTCAAGTGATTATCCTGCCTCAGCCTCCTGAGTGGCTGGGATTACAGGCATGCACCATCACACCCAGCAAATTTTTGTATTTTTAGTAGATACGGGGTTTCACCATGTTGGCCAGGCTGGTCTTGAACTCCTGACCTCAGGTGATCCACCTGCCTCAGCCTCCCCAAAATGCTGAGATTACAGTGCTCATTCTTTTTTTTACTATCTTTTTCTCTTTATTACACTGGAAATACTATTACCCCTCCATTTACCTCTGAGAATAAAGATCTGCATTTGTGCTATTATTCCTGACTGATTTTCTGAGTTTCAGCATTTCCATGTAATAGTTAGTTCTACCTTAATTAGAACTGATATTCCACTGACATCTTAATTGAATGATTCATCTTAGATATCCAATTACTCCCAATTAATTGAGGTTATTTTGTTTATAAAGTTGCTTACATAATAACTCCAGAGGTATGTTGAGCTCTAGAATTGGTTGCATCAGCTACACAATGTTCTCTGTGTTTCCACTCTACATGTCTTGGCTTTGACTCTCTATTTAAGCTGGTACTAAGATAGCTTCAGTTGTTCTGGGCATCACATCTAGACATATAATTGTTGAAAGTAAGGTGATGAACCAGCTGTTCCTATGACCTTTTGTTAGAGACAAGTACCCTTACCCAAAACTAGCTCCAACCTCACAAGACCAATAGATTTCCCTTCATTTGTCTCTGGCCATAACTGAGACTAATTCGGTTTTTAAGCCAATTATTAACAGGGAGAAATGAAAATCATGACTGGTTTAGACTAATAACCTGGGGTAGAATGAATATTGGGGAGGCAATAAGAATGTCCTTGATTATATTACATCCTTTCTATTACTAACTAACAAAATTCTATCAATCTTTAAAGCATGTATCTTGTAAATCTTTTTATACCTACAAAACACAAAACCTCCATATCTTTTTGTCTACACTGTTTATATAAATTTTACCATGTACAGACTTGCTGACCAATATTTCTGTATGTCTTAGCTAACCTGAATACTTGCTTTATTTATTTGTAGAGGAAAACATTACATTGAGATTTAGACATCAAGTCCATTGGCCCCATGGGCCCCACAAGTCCTCACTCTAATCTGGTGTTTACTGTACACCCCAATATCTCAGTATAAGTCCCAACAGGAGCTACCATAGGTAGTCTTTGGCATTACCACTACCTGATCCTCTACCGTTTCTATGTTCTTGTATCATCAATGTCTGACTGGCTGACTGACAGAAGGTCAAAATGTTTTCTTATTCCCAGTTAAGTCAACAGCCTTATAGGAACAAACCCAAAAGATAATATAAATGATTCATTTTGAAATATATAACTTATATTGATGATATGCATATATGTAGACTTCATTGGGAATATATAAGGAAATGCAGATAAGCATTTAAAGAAAAAGATTATACGATATTTAAAAATCATAAAACTTCAATGATGGTAATGTTGTTTCATGGACTAATAATAGTCCATAATAGCAAAGAAGTAAAACAATCTATATATCCATTCATTACATATTTACTCTCTCTATATAAAATATTGGATCAATTTTTTCTAGGATGTTTCTAGCTTCTAGACATGGGTAACTCATGTCTTCACATGGATGCACTTTATCCATTTTCACTTCTTATCATTTTTTCCAAAAAATCTAGTTTGTCTCAATTATATTTAAAAAGACCCATTTATTTCACATAAGAACAAGCCATTTGGAAACAATGAATTGTAAGCATATATGATTTTACATAGGAAAATGCTTTTATGATAGGAGAGAAATAAGTATTTCTACACGGCAATTGCATGAAATTCACATCATAACTCTTTCTGAGAATCTCTGAGAAACATACTCATTTGTCATATGCAGATGAAAATTAAATAACTGTCAAAATGTCAGCTATATAGACATACAAGCTAATAAATAAAAATTCTATATTCCAATCAAAAATGTGTTCTTTTGCTGGTAATGCAAAAGTCTCTAGGAAATTTTATCTGTTCACAGCTATAGACATCTTGGTTTAACTGAGTCTTTGATGAAAAAATGAGAAGACAAAGCACTTGCCTTCCATTCAGGTTTGTTGTTTCATTGATGTCACTGAATACAGTATAAATAATAATGAGCCTCTGACTACTTACAGCTCTTCTCAGCATTAAATATGCTGCTTGATGAATAGCAGAAATAATAAACTGTATTTAAGTCTTGGATGTCATAGTTTTAGTATTTAGGCTCTATTACCTTCATTATTTTCTGAGTGGGACCTCTGAATTTTCCCTGGCATTTGGGAAGCTAGACTCCATGACAGAAGAAGACATATAGGATTTAACCACGGAGCACTGAAAAGAATAAACAGTTAAAAATCATGTGTTTCTCTTTAAGAAACAGACACAGGAACTCATTTGGGAGAAAATATGAGTGCTTTGTAGATGGAGACACAAAATCAAAATAAAAAGTAGACAGTTCAGATGAATGATCTGAAACTTGTTGAAGTGATTGATGGCAATTACTACAACACTAAATTGATTTTGATGTTTTTGGTGAAAAGAAGCGAAACCTGCAAAGACACGACGAGCAGGGGATGTTTGCCTAGAAATTTCAATCACAGGCACACTGTAGAATCAAGAGTAATACAATGATTTCAGGAACCAATTTAACCAACACAAACCAAAGTTATTCAAAACAAAACAAAAAACAAGCTACAAAACTACAAGTGAACATTTCACAAAGGCTCTGAGAATGCTCTGTAGACCTTGTATAGGGGATACGTTAGCAGCTTTAGCCTGGGGCAGATGGTTGCCAAAAGGCAGCAGTGAGGGCTGAAAGAAAGCTTTAGATTTTGTTCCTGCTTTTCGCCTATTCATTTGCCTGGGATAATCAGTGCCTCACTTCACTGCAGGGAACTACCAGGGCTGATATATGCATAGGAAGGATAAGCAAAAGCCCTGCTAAGGTAAAGTACTGATAAAATTAAAACTAAACAACAAGCTACACTGGGACATTTAATTCCTTACAATCTCCCTGAAAACGGCTAGATTATAATCTAGAGTGATGCTATCATTTCTACTATGACATATAATTTAGCACTGAATATATTTATATGTGTATATGTATATGCAGTATACATATAGGTAGCACTATTTGTACAGGTGACTCTTGAACAACTTAAGGGTAAGAGGCACCAACTCTCATGCATTGGAAAATCCATGTATAATTCTTTACTCCCCCCAAACTTAACTGCTAATAGGCTGCTGTAGACCCAAAGTCTTACCAAAAACATAAGTAGTTAATTAACATGTATTTTATTTGTTATGTGGATTATATGATGTATTATTACAATAAAGTAAGCTAGAGAAAAGAAAATATTATTAAGAAAATCATAAGGAAGATAAAATATTCTTGCTATTTGTTAGGTGAAAGTTCGTCATTCATGTTGTCTTCATGTTGAATAGGCTGAGGAGGAAGAGGAAGAGGAGGGGTTGGTCTTACTGTCTCAGGGGTGGAAGAAGAGGAAGAAAATTTGTGTATAAGTGTACTTGCTCAGTTAAAATCTGTGTTGTCCAGGGGCCAACCATATATATATACACATATATATGTGTATATGTGTGTCTATATATGTATATATATGTATATATACACATAATATGTATAGGAGCTAAGATATGTATATATAATATACATATATAATATATATATTCAGACTTACAAAGTTAATGGTGATACTGAAAAATTATGCATTTGCAGACATTCATATTATTTATTAAAATAAATTTTAGAATTAGTAAAATATTCCTATAGAGATATTATTAGACATAAATAAAGACAAAGAGCTAAGTCAACCTTAAAGAGAGAATATAAAATGAAAATGGGCAGTAGAATTTTCTGCCCATTTCAGCCAACCAATGGGTTGGCTTATGCACAAGACACCAACACATGTTGTAAAGCCATAGTAGTAACAATAATGTTAAAACAAGAACAGAGAAATAGACATATGAAGCAGCACGAAAATTTAAGAGCATATCTATGTGTATGTGAACATTTAATAAAAAATAAAATTGACACCATAAGTTAAGAAAATTATGAGTTCTTTAGTAGGTAGTAGTAGATTACTGTCTCATTATAGAGAAAAAATATAAAATGGAATTTCATATGCAAACATGGACTACATAACACAAATTGCATGTGAAAAGTAAAATTAAGGAATTAATAGAAAACACCATAGGAATTTATATCAATCAATTATCAAGAATGAGGAAAAAGTTTTTTTCATGTTTTCTATAATGAAGAACTCCATGACAAAGTTAATAATCATATTAGAGAATATAGAAGATCTTTGTAATATCTGAAAGCAACAAGGGAGTTATTCCTTCTACTGTGCAAGCAACTTCTACATATTCACAAGAGTGAAACAGCAACTTCAAAACATTAATGGACATTGTATACAAACAAGTAGTTTTTAAAGAATAAATATCAAAATCTAGCAAAAATATGACCAAATTATTTAGTAATGAGAGAAATACAATAAAGGAAAGTTAACTGTCATTTTATAACCAGGGTACTGGTAAAAATTTTAAAAAGGTAATACCAAGTATTGATGTAGAGTATAGATAACCTCACAGCCTACAGATGGCAGTCACTCTAGAGAGCAAACTAACACTATTTAGTCTATAAGTACATAGTCTATAACAGCCTATGAACCAAAAATTTCACACTTAGGTACACAGCACACATTTTTACACTATTTCAAAAGGGGCAGGCACGTGCATATTCAATGTGCAGTTTTATTCATGGAGGCAGAGAGGTGAAGGCAAATAGAATCAGCCATCACTGGGAGTGTGAAGAGTCAGACCATGGACTATTATTAAGCAGTTAATTACAACACATATATGTGATATTGGCAAATAAACTATATTAAACCACAGTTTAAATAGAGAATGTAAAATTCAAGCTAGAAAGTAAGGTAAAATCAAAGATATATTAAAATCAAAGAAAATTCAGAGTATGACATCCTTTTGGTAGAAGACATGTTAGTCTACTGGTGGAAAGAAAAAAATATTTAGTTATATATTCAGCATCCATACAGTAAAAATCAAAGTAATTACTGATAAATGAGTAATGAGATTTGAGCCATAGGAAATGAGATTTGTTCTGCAAGTGAGGCAGAGAGCTAATTCACATGCTCAACTTCTTAGAGAAAATACTTTAGTGTGATAAACAACATCATTCATTATATAATCATGAGTTTTAAAGGGCTGTACTTTACTAGAAACTCATGTCTCAGTCAAAAAGCTAACGCCAAAGTACAGTTCAAAGTACAGTTGGTCAAACCTGCTGTATGGACAATCAAGACCCAAGACAAGAACTTGGCTTTTAGCATTCAGCTCAGCTTTTAGCATTCATTAGAGGAGAGAGTAGAACATGTAGTCTTAGAAAACCTATACACACAAATATGTTTTACTGTCTCCCAGACATTTGATAGGTATTGAACAATCAGGTCAAAAGTTAAAAATAAGTTAAGAGTAGTTCTCATGCTTTAATATCAGCCAACAAGAGGGTAGAGTTGACATTTTGTTTTGAATCTTCAAAGCTTAGAAAGGTTGCATGCCCAATGGAATGTGTTATTGATGACTATTGATTCCCCAAAATACCATCAAAAAAGTAGGCTAAAAATCAAAGATAGGGCTATTAGTCCTACCAGGAAATAACATCATCTTGAGAGAGAGGAAAGTCAGAGATTACTTGAAGGATTTTAGGAGCTAAGATAAATAAGTTTAAGATGAGTCCTTCAGGGAGGAGAATGGATTGAGATTTGACAGAGTTTATGATATAATGCATTTGGATTGGTGGGAACAAAGTGAAAATATAGTAGTGAGTCTTAACGATTAGTGAGTGATAGGTTCATTTTCCAAAATAAAGCAACATTAGTTTATAGTCTAATCTCTGGAAGTATGTAAGTCCTGGAACAAATATTTAATATTTTATCAGTGCTTTTGAGCAAAGAAACAGAAATGTAGGCCCAGTCCTAATACCACCTAAATTAAGACATGGAATTATATTGGTTTCTCTGCCAGCCACTTTGCTCCAAAATTTATTATTGGAGTGTGAAAAGGAAAACACTCAGAATCATTTCAGAAAGTAATTTTTAATACTTTAGTGCATACAAAAGATAATTATGCAAATTAAAATGATAATGATGTACCATAACATACCTATTACAATGGGTAACCCTATCATATTTCAGCATAAATAACTAAAGAAAAAAAATGGCTAAACCTAAAAAATTGACATAGCAATTCCTGGCAAGGATATGGAACAGCAGTAACTTTCATTTAATACTGCTGGTAATGAAAATGGTATAGTACTTTGGAAGACAGTTTGGCAGTTTCTTACAAAGCTCAACATGTTCTTACCATGTGATCTAGCAATTGGCTTCCTAAGTATTTACGTAACTTATTTGAAAAGGCATGCAAGTACAAAAAAACTTTGTAATTTATTCATAATCAATGAAAACTAGAAATAAACAGATATTCATCAATAGGTGAATAGACAATATATGTGCATTCTTACAATGGAATATTTTTCAGTGATAAAAATTAGACTAATTTGAGCATATTGCTAAGTAAAATAAACAATCCTGAAAAGACAACATAATGTATGATTTCATTTATATGAAAGTCTGAAAAAGGCAAAAATATGGAGATAGTCAAAATATCACTGGTTGCCAGGAATTTGGGAGAAGGAGAAAATTTGAATAGACAAAGTATAGGGGATATTTTAGGGTGGTGAAACTATTCTGTATTATACTGTAATGGTTAGTGCATGACACTAGTCATTTGTCAAAACCCATAGAACTTAGGACCACAAAAAAGTGAATATTAATGTATGCATTTTTTTTTTTAAAAATTTATTTATTATTATTATACTTTAAGTTGTAGGGTACATGTGCATAACGTGCAGGTTTGTTACATATGTATACTTGTGCCATGTGCATCTTTTTTTTTTTTTAATTTTTTTTTTGAGATGGAGTTTTGCTCTCATTGCCCAGATTGGAGTGCAAAGGCCTGAACTCGGATCACTGCAATCTCTGCCTCCCGGGTTCAAGCGATTCTCTTGCCTCAACTTCCCAAGGAGCTGAGATTACAGGCACCTGCCACCACACCCTACTAATTTTTTTATATTTTTAGTAGAGATGGGGTTGCATCATGTTGGCCAGGCTGGTTTTGACCTCCTGACCTCAGGTAATCCACCTGCCTCAGCCTCCCAAAGTCCTGGGTTCACAGACGTGAGCCACTGTGCCCAGCCAACTTTTTCTTTTTAAAATGTTAGGGGAGTCCCAGGACAGAATGTAGATCTCATTGAAGAAAGTTGGAGAAAAGGTGCTACTGAATTTAGTAACTTTGAAAATGACTGGACTCTGTGACTAAAACGGAAATAAAGAATACATAGCACTATACTCTAATTGATATGTTTTTTTTTTCTACTGGGGTACGCTTAACAATTCAGATGTAGTACACATATGTAATGAAAATGAAAAATCAAATAAATGAATGGAAGATGGAGAGGACAAAAGTTCTTATTTTTGCAGAGTGAGGTTACAAATGAACAAGGACAGGAGGCTGGAATTATCTATGTAGTCAGGAACTGCAGTTAGAGATATCAAAATGATCCCATGCTTAGCTTAATAAAGATTCGTATGTTCGGTGGCTCACGGCTGTAATCCCAGCACTTTGTGAGGCCAAGAGGGGGTGGATCACCTGAGGTCAGGAGTTTGAGACCAGCCTGACCAACATGGAGAAATTCCATCTCTACTAAAAATACAAAATTAGTCTGGCATGGTGGTGCATGCCTGTAATCCAAACTACTCAGGAGGCTGAGGCAGGAGAACCGCTTGAACCCAGGAGGTGCAGGTTGCAGTGAGCTGAGATCACACTATTGCACTCCAGCCTGGGCAAAAAGAGCAAAACTCCGTTGCAAAAAGCAAACAACAACAATGACAAAACCAAATAAACATGTGTTTACACAGAGAAATAATCATAGGTATATGTGCATACATAGTTTAGCACATATACTGTTATTTTCTTGCTGTTTCACTGAGAAAACCCAGAAGAAAGACTTCCCCAGGAGACACAAGTACATCTAGCATTGAAATCTTGGTTTCTAACACAGCTCAAAGGAATCAGAGCTCCTTGCAGAAATGGCTAAATCTAGGGAGGGGGCAGAAAATATACAAAGGGGCATGGAACATTTGGTACGGCCAGAATGTATAGATATTCCATAAAAATTCCATAATGATGAACTCCTTAAGATTTTTACAAATATATATTTTCAATTACTAAAATTTATAACACAAATGACCCTGAATAGCCAAAACAATCTTTAGAACAAATGCTGGAGGCATTACACTTCCTGATTTCAGAGTGTATTAAAAAGTTATAGTAACTAAAACAATATTTAATTGGCATAGAAACAGACATATAGAGTAATGGAATAGAAGACAGAGCATAGAAATTCATATATATAAAGTCAACTTATTTTTGATGAGTGCCAAGAATACATAACAGGAAAATGATCATCTCTTGAACAAATGGTGTTGGGGAAAACTGAATATCCACATACAGAATAATGAAATTAAGTCTTACTTTAACATAAAAATGTTACCTTACATAAAAATGTTTTACCTTATATAAAAATCAACTTAGACCTGGCGCAATGGCTCACGTCTGTAATCCCAGCATTTTGGGAGACCGAGGGAGGTTCATCACCTGAGGTCAGGAGTTTGAAACCAGCCTGACCAACATGGTGAAACCCCGTCTCTAGTAAAAATACAAAAAAATAACCAGGTGAGTTGCTGCATGCCTGTAATCTCAGCTACTTGGGAGGCTGAGGTGAGAGAATGGCTTGAACCCAGGAGGTGGAGGTTGCAGTGAGCTGAGATCGCGGCACTGCACTCCAACCTGGGTGACGGAGCCAGACTCTGTGTCAAACAACAGCAACCAATTTAAAATGGATTGAGGACCTAAAACTAAAACTCCCAGAAGAAAAAATATGAAAAAACCTTATTGATATTTGTCTTGCATACGACTTCATGGATATGACACCAAATGCATAACAATAAAAGGAAGACAGAGAGAAGTACACTAAACTGAGCAGCTATTGCACAGCAAAAGAAATAATCACAGAGTAAAGAGACCACTTATGAATGGGAGAAAATATTTGCAAAGCAGGTGTCAGATAAGGGGTTAATTTCCAAAATATAAAAGGAGCTCCTCCAACTAAATTCCAACATAAACGAATAACCTGGTCAAAATATGGGCTAAAGACTGGAGCAGACATCTTTTCCAAAGAAGACATATGAACGGCTATATGAAATTATGCTCAATTTCACCAATCATCAGGGAAATGCAAATTAAAGCCATAATGAGATATCTCCTAAAACCTGCTAGGATGACTGTCATTTAAAAAAAAAAAAGGACAACACGTTTTGGTCAGGTTGTATAAAAAGAAAAATGGAACCTGTTTGTTGTTGTCAGGAATGCAAAATATTGCAGTCACTATGGAAAACTGTATAGAGATTCCTCAAAAAATTACAAAATAAAACATCCATATGATTCTGTAATTCCACTTCAGGGTATTTATCCAAAAGGTTTAAATCATAATCCTAAAATAATATTGGCAGCACTATGTTTATGGATAAACAATATTCACAATAGCCAAGACATGGAAATAACCTAAACATGCATTGATGGATAAATGAATAAAGAAAATGGAACATACATATAATGGAATATTACTCAGCTTTACAAAAGGGTATCTTAACACTATGTAACAACATGGATAAACTTTGAAGACACATGAAGTAAAATAAGCAATTACAGAAAGACAAATCCTGCATGATCACATGTATGAAAATATCTAAAATAGTCAAACTCATAGAATAAGAAAGTAAACTGTTGCTTGCCAGAGTGTGAGGGGAGGAGGAAATAGAGAATTATTAATTAGTGGGCCTAAAGTCTCAATTGTACAAGATGAATATGTTTTAGAGGTATGCTGTAAAACATTATCTCCATAGTTAACTATACTGTATTCTACACTTGAAGATTTATTAGCAGGGCAGATCTAATTTAAATGTTCTTTCCACAATAAGTAAAATTTTAAAAGAAAATAAAGCTAAAAGGTAAAATAAGGAAATATATCAAAGTAGGTTACTTTATTATGAAATCAATTTTGTGAGCCATAAACAAAGAATAACAATGTTGCAAAACATAAAGTAAAAATAACAATAAAAGAATAAGTTAATTTTAAAAACCCACAATTACAAAGAAAATGCACAAGGATTAAAATGTGGAAAAGAGACACAGGAGCCAACTGAAAGACTCTCAATGGCCAAAACTGAAATAATTTTGGCAATAAAATATAGTATTATTAAATTATAAGGCAAGGTATAAAATAAATGTTTGTAAGATCATATGGACGTTAATAGTTGAAAATTCTCTTTGCAGAAGAATTTCAAATATTTTATGTAGCTAAGCATCACTCTCAAATGTTTGGCATAATTCTCTACTCCTTAAATGTGAGCCGTACATAGTTACCTTATTCCAGAGTACAGTATGGAAGATGCAAAAAGTAACTTCAAAGTGGAGAAACTTGGAAAACACTGCCCCAGGCAAGCGATTTGATTAAGTTATGTCAACAGAATGTATTATGAATACCATGTGATGGAAGTGAAACTTTACTTCTCTGTCCTTCCTCCCCCCAGAACATAACCCTTGTGTAATCATCAGAAAAGTATCAAACATAACCTGACTGAGGGACATACTACCACACATCTCACCAGTACTCCCCCAAATTTTCAAGATCATTAGAAACATGGAATCTGAGAAAACATTACAGTCAAGAGGAAACTAACGAGATAAGATTACTTAAATGTGATTGTCTTATTGTTTCATATTAAGACTAAATCTAGATTGTAGTTAGAGCTTCCAGAAGCTTCTGTTTGCTTTACAGGTAAAATGATTTGAAACCACCTCACCAGGCAAATAATTATTTGCTTAGATAGAAATTCCAAATTAAGCATCTCCACTTTTGATGCTGTTTTAACTCATACATGTAACAAGTAGGTCATTATTAAACGGGTCATTATTCCTGAAGTCACTACAGATAGAAGTCTATAGACTTCTATAGAATTCACTAAGGTCAAGAGGCCATTCTGAAAAAGAAAAAAAAAGATTAAATCATACATGTAGTGCATGGTTAACTGTAAGCACACACACAATATTACTAAAAGTCAATTTATCATTGTAATTCTTTAACATGTATTATGTTCCAGAGGATGTGTGCTAGGAGAGCTAGGTGCAGTGTCTTCAGAATACATTTAAAATATTCCAGAGATGCTTTGCTGATCTATTTAAAACTCTTCTGTGCTTTGTTGTGACAAAGTTAATAGCTGAATCCATTTCATATGTATATTTTAGAGCAGACTAACTGATGGTCTGACTACCATCTGTTAATATTGCTGCCTGCTTACAAACAGCTTCTGGGAAATCCTAAGAATCTTAACAATAGAAAATGGCATATTTCTATAGAAACTACAAAATGATATTGCCAGAGTTTTGACTTTTGTCCACAGGTAGAAAAATATATACCCTGTTGACATGACATAGCAAATAAAAGATGGAGATAAATTAACACTTCACAGATGACTGAGTGGTTCCATGATTACTGCTAGGTTGTCACAAAACACAATTACTCATCTACTACTGTATTCGGGTTCTCTAAAGGGAGAGAACTAATCAGATAGATGTATATATAAAGGGGAGTTTATCAAGGAGTATTGACTCACATGATCACAAAGTGAGATCCCATAACAGGCCATTTGCAAGCTGAGGAGCAAGGAAGCCAGTCTGAGTCCCAAAACTTGAAAAGTAGGGAAGCCAATAGTGCAGCCTTCAGTCTGTGATCGAAGGTCCAAGAGTCCCAAAGCTGAAAACTTGGAGTCCGACGTTCAAGGGCAGGAAGCATCCAGCACGGGAGGAAGATGTAGGCCAGGAGGCTAAGCCAGTGTAGTCTTTTCACGTTCCTCTGCCTGCTTTTAGTCTGGCTGCACGGGCAGCTGATTTAGATTGTGCCCAAACAGGTTAAGGCTGGGTCTGCCTTTCCCAGTTCACTGACTCAGATGTTAAGCTCCTTTGGCAACACCCTCAAAGACACAGCCAGGAACAATAATTTGCATCCATCAATCTAATTGAGTTGACACTCAATATCAACCATCACAACTACCAAATGTCAATGTGCTATTAAAAGTATACTTTTCTCTTAGGTAGGTAACATGTCAGAGATACTGTTCTAGACAGAGTTTCAAGGGCCATGTTTACACTCTGGGAGCAGCAGAGAGAGAGAGAGAATGTGTTTTAGAAGAAAGTTGGGATTTCATAAACGATAAACACACTGGAAATCAAATACTTCTTTCTCTTGATTATTTGCAAAAACAAAATTTAGGTGAATATCAGAATACTAGACTTACCCGGGTATCGAAAACACACCATGTTATCTATATATCATAGTGTATGGTTAAAAATTTTTCAGTGAAAGTTTTATCAGTGTAATTTTTGATGGCCAAAACATTTATCTATAAATACATAGTTTTATTTTTTCCTTCATGCAATTTTGTTTATAAAAGTACAACATTCGTCAATAGACAACTTGCTGAGACGAGATGTCTTCTCCCGATTGAAGGTCTTTACTTGATCAAAGGGTTCTGGTTTCAGGGACTTCAAGAAGTGAAGCCAAGGACCGCACTGGCGCATGTTACAGCTCTATTAGAGAAACGTGCAGACCCAAAGAGTGTGTGGCAGCAAGATTAAAGCAAAGGTGAAAGCGAAAGTAAAGCTTCCATGCAGTGGAAGGGGACCCGGAAGGGTTGCCATTTTTGGCTTGAGTGTCCTATGCTCATATCTCCTTATGACCCCTCTCCTTTCCTTTTTCTGTCCTATAGAATTAGCTTATTTTCTATCTGTTTGTGGGTTGGCAGGCCTGATTGGTTAAAAACATCAGGCTGCAGCTAGAGCTTAAATTCCCTATATGATTGGTTGAAGTTTCAATCCCTTAGCTTGATGCTGTGACTCATTTTGGCTTAGAGGAAAGTACCCTTTGATTGGTTCAAGTTTCAATCCCTTAGCTTGTAGCTATGACTCATTTTGGCTTAGGGGAAAGTCCCCTTAGGGAAGTCCCTATTGACCTAGGAAGTCCAGCCAACTTAGCCACTTAGTCCCTCATTCCCAAATAAAAACTATCAATTGGTGCATCCACTTGGGAGAAAATAAACATTTCTCAGTAGACGTTTGATACACATTGTAACAAGATTCTGCTACTTGTACAATTGCACAATTGTGTTTATTACCAACGTTGTTAATACCTAAGTCTCTGAACTGTGAAGTATTTTCCCTTATTTCAGACAAATGTCCACAGGTTTTCTTAGTCTCATTGCTCCATTTTTCTATGTACCTGTATATCAAAATCATTCTGTCTTAATTCATTTTTATTCAACTTATCACTTCAATTCTATGAGCTCAGCTGTTTTTTTATGTTAACTCTTTAAACAATGTTTTGCAAGGCTTCAAACAAGTTGGAAAAAGCTGGCTGTTACTTTGTAATTAATAGAGAATGTAATTGCCCTTTTAGGTTTAAACTACTTGCATAAGGATCCTCCAGAGGGACAGAACTAATAGGATACATGTGTATTTGAAAGAGAGTTTATTAAGGAGAATTGGCTCACACTACGGAGGACTAAACTCTGATTTTTTTTTAATCTTGCACAAATTTCTATTTAAAGGGTCTGGGGAGTCATGCGCTACAAATCATAGATTCTCATCAGAAGGGTTTTATTTAACCCTGTGTATCATGACTTATTTTCCAACCTGACTCTGGCATAACATTATGAGACAAGGAAGAAAATAAAAATATTTTACCCCAAAACCTATTTCGCAGCCATATCTTGAAATGACCCTGCAAAGCTGTTCTTTGTGGGGGAGAATTTGCATCTGTAAAGAATCTCTAATAACATAGCTAGATTTTTCTCTTCCAGACCCTCCCAATCCTGAAGAGATTAACTAAGATCTGAATAGGAAACATTTGTCATTTATTGTCTCTAAGGGCAGTCACTATAAGACTTCACAAGAACTTTGGGTTCCACAATCTTTATCTTAACCTGAATATTCCCTTTCTATGAATCCCAGGTCTTTAGACAAATGCAACCAATTGTCAACCAGAAAATGTTTAAATTCACCTATAGCCTGGAAGCCCCCTAGCTTTGAGTTATACTGCCTTTCTGGACTAAACCAATGGTATTTCTTAAATTTGATTGATGTCTCCTACCTCTCTAAAATGTATAAAACTAAGCTGCGCCTTGACCACCCTGGGTATACATTCTCAGGACCTCCTGAGGGCTGTGTCACAGGCCATGGTCACTCATATTTGGCTCACAATAAATCTCTTCAAATATTTTACAGAGTTTGACTCTTTTCATCCACACTATCACAAGGTGAACTCCCACGATAGGCCGTCTGCAAACTGAGGAAGAGAGAAGGCAATAATGTCTCAGTCTGAGTCCAAAAGCCCTAAAAGTAGAGAAGCTGACAGTGCACCCTTCAGTCTGTAGTTGAAGGCCCAAGAGCTCCCGGCAAAACCACTGGTGTAAGTCCCAGAGTACAAAGGCTGAAGAATCTGGAGTTTGATGTCCAAGGTCAAGCAGAAGAGATGTAACCATCCAGCAAGGGAGAAAGATGAAAGCCAGAAGACTCACCAAACCAGCTTATTTCATCTTCTCCTGCCTGCTTTGTTCTAGCCACACTGGCAGCCAACTGGATGGTGCCCACTCACATTGAGGGTGGTCTTTCTCTCCTAGTGCACTAACTAAAATGCTAACCTTCTCTGGCAACACCCTCACAGAGACCCAGAAACAATACTTTAACCACCCACCTAGGCATCTTTCAATCCAATCAAGTTGACACCTAATAATAACCATCATGCTACTCTACTCAAGTATCTTTCTTTTTTCCAAGACATTATTTTCCTCCACCTCTCCTTTGTTGTTGTTGTTGTTGTTGTTGTTGTTGTTGTTGTTGTTTTGAGACAGGGCCTCCCTCTGTCTCTCAGGCTGGAGTGCAGTGGCATGATCATAGCTCACCATGGCCTCAACTTCCTGGGCTCAAGTGACCCTCCTGCCTCAACCTCCCCCAAATATCTGGGACTGCAAGTGCCTACCACCATGCCCAGCTTGTATTTAAAAAAAAAAAAGGTAAAGATGGGGTCTCACTGTTACCAGGGCTCCTCTTCTTATAGATGGGGAAAATGAAGCCTCTAAAGGTCAGATGACATGGCCTGATCAGCCTAGGCAGAGCAGAGCCAGGAAGAGTGCCTGATACACCAACTTCTAATTCAGTGCTCCTGCCCCTGTCTTCTCCCAGGGCCAAGGCTTTTTCAGGCCAATGGACATGGGTGGTAGACATGGGAGAAGGACAGACAGAAGCCTGGGGAAGATGCTGAGAAGTAATAAAAGGGAGGAGAGAAGCTTTGCAAGAAAACTGTCCCTGGCTTAGAGAAGTAAAAACAGAGTGGGTTGGGCAGGTGTTAGATGTGATGGAGTGGAGGTGAGACCAGAGACCTAGGAAGAAGGAACCACAGCTCTGGTCAATCTGGCACTGAAAAAAATGAGACAGGAAGAGCATGGTGTTGCCACCATAGCAGGACCTTGTGAAGTCTGTGAGTTTCCTGCTTCACAAGGGTTCAGAAAAGTTTTGTCTTCCTGGACAGAGAGAGGTGCAGTAGGAGGGTGAGGACAGTCAGAAGGCAAGTCCCAGGTCTATCCTGAGCTAGCGCAGGACTGGAGTGGGGAGGCATTTCCCCCTTGAGCCACAACCTTACCTTTTGTGCAATGGGGAGATGATAAGAACCCTGTCCTGCCCACAATATCCAGCTGGTGATCTGGTCTATAAATGAAGATCCTGTGCTACTGTAAGGATCAGAGGAAGTGCTTGGCAGATGGTGGCTGCTGTTGTCGCTAGCACTTCCAATTAATTACTGGGCTCAGGCTGCTGTCACTTGCCCTCACCTCCTCTGAGATGTCTTGCCCAGTGCCCCTACTCCTTGAAGCTGGGATCCTGGAGCCCTTGGGCTCACTCCCTCAGCTCTCAACACAGACTGTTGTTTTCTGCTTGCTTGTTTGCCTTCAACCACCCTGGGCACCAGTTGAACTCAGGAATGTCTAGCCCTGAGCCTAGCCCAGAGTGAGTGTTCTAGAAGCATGGCTGGATCTCATCACCCAGCAATGTTTGAGAATCCATGCTGTGCTAGGCCTTGCCCGTCATGGCGATGTCCACGCTCAGAGTCCTGCTACCGTCAGGCTCGGACTTGAGTGAAGGAGATAGGGCGGCACACAGTGATAATGTCATGTGGTAAGTGCCACTGTGGGGGCTGTGGGACCGAGAGGAGGACCAGACCCTACCATGCCCAGCAGAGGAGTGGTGGTCCCTTACTGCTGTAGTGCCTGCAGCACTCCAGCAGCTAGCAATGGGCCACTCTCCATTTGCCTGCCCCTTTCATCATGCAAAGATGGTTGCAACAGTAAATGAAACCACTGTTACCAGAAACCTTCAAGCCAGGTCCTGCTCTGAGAACTTTAGTGCATTTACTCTGCCCCTCAGAGGAGCCAGTGTGGGAAAAGAGGTCCTGAGGGGCTGGTCGCTGCTGGCACACTCAACCATCTTGTGGTTGTGTAGGATTTGAACTCAGGCCTGCTAGAACTCACCTTCCGCTCACTCTGCCCCATGCCACAACTCTCTGTCCACATTTCCTCCTGTGCAGCTGATGGTTCCAATGTGCTCAAGTATCTTAGTCTAAATCAAGATATTCAATAGGAGGAAAATTCATATACTACATTTCAAACACATACCTTTGAAATGAGTAAAGTGTTACTGACTTGAAAAAAACTATAAAATGTTTACAAAATATTTTGTAATACACTATATGCACACATATTCATATTATATATATAATGTACAGATATATGTGTGCATATACAATGCAATGTGATGGAATATAATATAATGGTAAGAGATAATAAATTTTTAAAATTTTTTTTCTTACTCTCTTACTCAACATACTATTTTATGTTTTCATTGTTATTATTCTCTTGTAATTTTATATATTTTTCTTTTCTTTTTAGTTTATCTTTGCTACCCTCTTACATTTTTTTCTTTGATTTATTATTTTTAAATGTTCTGAACTTAAACATTACCTCAACTTTAAATTTTCCAGTGTTTTAAGAAATAGGCTGGGTTTGGTGGCTCATGCCTGTAATCCCAAACCTTTGGGAGGCTGAGGTAGAAGGACTGCTTAAAGACAGGAATTTGAGGCCAACCTGGACAGCAGAGCAAGTGAGACCCTGTTTCTACAAAAATTTGAAAGAAAAAATAATTTAAAAAAAAAAACTAAAACTAGGAGAGTGGTGCACATACTTGTAGTCCTAGCTACTCAGGAGGCTGATGCTGGAGGATCACTTGAGCCCTGGAGTTTGAGGCTGCAGTGAGTTTTGATCTAGCCACTGCACTCTGGTCTGGGTACCAGAGTGAGACTCTCTTTCAAAAAGAAAAAAAAAAAGAAGGAAATTAAATTCTAGCAGTGTAAGAAAATATTATTTTTGGGAAAGGCATTGTGGCTTACATCATGATCCACCAAGTGGCTTACAAATACCAGCACTTTGGGAGCCCAAGGTGGGAGAACCACTTGAGGTCAGGGCTTCAAGACCAGCCTGGGCAGCATGGTGAGACTCTCTCTTAAAAAAAAAAATTATCTGGGCATGATGGCCTGTGCCTGTAGTTTCAGTTATTGAGGAGGCTAAAGTGGAAGGATTACTTGAGCCCAGGAGTTTGAGGCTGCAATGAGTAATAATGGAGCCACTGAACTCCAGCCAGGGTGACAGAGAAAGTCCCTGTCTCAAAAA